>NC_090174.1:52954617-53257321 GCF_024679245.1 Pseudorasbora parva | reverse complement strand
TATATTTCCCAATCTATTTTAATTGCAGAAACTGTGAAGAAGTGTGTAGATACTTCCATATTTTGCATCCATTTAAACACAGCCAAACCAATCAAAATGGCATATTATATTGCTTATGATTATAGCTTAAATACTTTTTATCATAACAATATGTAGTCCTAATTGTTATGGTAGGTGATGGTACCAAAGGAATTTGAACTGATAAGACGATGACTTCTTAATGTAGAAGTGTTGAAATGTTTGGATTCACTGTTAAGTAAACTTGTTTCCAATGTGCAGTGGAAATCTTTAAGATTGTAATGGTTTCAGAAAGTAACTACAGGCTTATGATTCACTGCTACAGCCATTTTTGGCATTCATATTAGATAATTATTACAAAATAAAACTGTGCAATTTGTATATAATCTAAACTTAGGTGTATGTAGACTGTGCACTAGTGATAAAAAGTAGAGCAAGATGAATCACAATTTGGCAACTGTGGTTTTTGTGCGCGCTGAAAGAAAGAGGAGAATATATGGATGTGGTCATGGCTAGGGAACAGAGGGCAACTTGGCATGCCAATTTTGCAAATGGTCTTTGAGGTAAATGGTTTTAAGTTTTAGGCCCCGTCCACACGAAGCCAGCGCTTTCCCAATCCGATCTTTTTTTCCCCCTCGTTTCAAGAAATATCTGCGTCCACACGAGATTACGAAAACGGACTAAAAACGATGTAGTTTGCATGCCAGGCAATTTGCGTGTGGCGCTGTAATTCTGCCACAGAAATACACTAAAAACAGAGAAGAAGAGTTGTGGCTAGCAGGGGTATAGCAGTGGTCGGAGGTGAGGCAAAATCTCACAATAAAATAACAATAAATACATTTGCTACTTAACAGATGTGTTTTATTACCCAACCCAAAACATACCCTTACAATAATGCAGATATGGTAATTAAACGACGCGATATTGATGTGTGCATGCCCAGTGCCCGTAGTTGTGTCCCTTAACTCTTCACCGTGCTGGACGTAGTGAGATGACATCACCGTTTCAGAAAATATACGGATTCATTGTACACACGAAAACGGAAGATGATGGTTTTCAGATTTACCCACTTTGGGACCCGGTTTCGAAAAATATCGGATTCATGCTTCTAAAATGCCGGATCCGTGTGGACGAAACGCTGATACGGTATAAAATGTATACGTATACAGCTAAACGCGTCTCCGTGTGGACGGGGCCTTAGCGTCATGTCACGTTGATCAATACTACATCTTTATTGGCTACTCAGTAAACGTAGGTCATAGCAAACACAATGTGAGATGATCATGCTAAATTTGACACTCAGAAAATTATCGCAGGCTAGTCGCAAGGCCGTGGCGGCGGCCGTCTTTGAGATGTAGGTTCACCATTTAGGAGCTACGACCACAGAAATTGCCACGAATGATCATTTAATCTGGGATAGCCAAAAATTGTACAATGTGTACCTGGCATTCACCAGAGCGCAAAAAGGCAGTCAAGCCCCAAGGTGCATGCTTCCATACTGAATTGTGCAGGCCAGGTAATATATTAGTTGCGAATCAATAATAGAGGCTGGCTACTAGATTTGTTAAATGAAGACAAGGTGGTATTAATGTGCATTTCAGTGGTATTCATGTTTGTTCAGCTCATGAGTTTGTCTGTTTTGAAGCACTTGCTCTGGTTTAAGCTCTTTTTTTCACTTTCTATCCACTAACCTGAACCACTGAATTTATTTCCCCATCCACTTGTCCTCTCCCGTTTAAACATACCAGTACTCAAAGATGGCATTCTGCCACTACCGCCCAGTGTTTGGGTTTCTGTCTACCACGTGGTACTGTGATTTTAAAGGGTTTTAGTTATGCACTGCCTATAAAGTATGACGTAATGTGTAAGGGCAATAACCACAATAAATGGCTGATTCCTAAAAGTGCACTCAGTCATTTTTAGTTTGTTCACAATGAGTTTAGTCATTGGATTTTGACTTTTCTCCTGGTTGACCCTACTAGAATTATGGCCCATATAAGTGCAACAAAGTGTAATCCAAAACCGGTCAGAAAAAGAGGAAAAAACAGATTTCTGTCAAATATGTGCTGTATTTTGTTGTTTTGGTCAGTGATTAGTGTTGCTAAGTGGATTTGTCCAGCTCTATAACAGTATTGTCATGTCATAAGCCTCTCTGTATTCTAGTAGGATCACATTCTTCTCTGTGTTACTCTGTGCATGCATTCATGGCTACAGTGTCACAAATACTTCTCTCTTCCTATCCTTCACTTCCTGTCATGTCATTTGTTGATTAGGAGTGCTGACTGAGCATACACTGTGTTTGTGCTTACGCTAGATCACAAGAAGAAGGAAAGGCTCTGTTGATGGTTCTAGATCTAATATCAGAGCTTTACTTTTCATACACTTAATTACACAAATATGTGATATTCTAGAAAAATGCATTTAGTCAGACTACATTTTTTAAGTTGTGCTGGGAAGATGAATCTGTATTTAAACTGGGTCATTAATGTAGTGGAAATGTGAAATATTTTTTTTATTTGGTGCCTTCTAGACTGAGAAAAGACAGAAAATGTATTTGTCTCATGGGGATGAAAGACTACAATTCCCAGAATGCTTCGCTGCCCTACGAGGCCACTCCCAAAGCCACCGCTACTGGATTACTGGATCACTTTCACTTTCCCACCGCGACCCGTTCATTTTCATAAAATCAGTTCAGTTAGAGAACAGGCACTACATTTAAAAACTGAACGTGTCTGTTCAACATATTGTGATTTAGCCGCTGAGGAAGTGTCAGCTCAAAGGCTGCAGGAGTCAGATTACATTGACAGTCATGGATGAGGTCGTGATGAGAGCTGAGGTAACACTCACGGCATAGATTCACAGCGCATGTTTAGTCTGGCGCCTTTTCAGTTCATGCCTTTGGAAGCTTAACTTTCATAGGAATTAGTTTGAGAAGTTGAAACATTCACTTTGCTCCGCCGGCCGCACCGTTTACATGAATGCCTGCAGCTGGGAGCTGAGTGCTGTGAGTGAGATCCCCATGAAGGAACAGTGGTGAACCTGCAAAAAGGCTCATTGATGCACCTGGAGAACAAAAGGCAGACCCACACAATATTAGGAAGGTCATGATGTTATGCCTGATCGGTGTGTGATATATGAAATATAGTGTAGTGGGGTTTTCAGTCAGGGCCTTTACCAATCAATCAACACACCCCACGCCACCACCATAACACAACGCACACCGATACAACGATGCACTGTATGCACTACTGTTATGAACCTTGTTTACAAGTACTCGTTGGGAAGTGGGCAAGCAACATAAAAGGACACATGAGACAAAAAGGCAATTTAACTATTTATTGATACAACTGTACTCACGTCACCGTTTAGGTGACTAAAAACTCCTCGAGAGCGCTTTTCTGAAGAGTCCATTCATGAGCACCGTGCGCTAAACCCACAATACCCTTTGTGACATGCTGGTTCGGCTATAGGCCTATCTGAAATAAGTAGGGATGCCGCAACTTAAGATTTTTTTTTCTAGTAGCCTAGTTTAGCCGTTCTGCACGCATTTAAGCCGTTGTTGACCCGGCGGCTCCTCCATGTCATTGTCTGCTATATTTTTATTTTTATTCTAGACTATTTGATAAAACTTTGATTACAAAAATAATGATTAATGAAATTAAGATGCAAAATTCACTTTAAAGAAAGGCTTTCAACATAATAAAATTTAATGAAGTTCAAGTGGTCAAAATTATTTCTGACCCCCATGTCTTCTGACATATTGCGCATCTTATGTTCTGTCCTGTAACTTAAAAACCAAGTGTCCTGTTCACTTTTTATAATCATCGTAAATTAAATACAAAAAGACCGCCCAGCCCACTATGATGACAGGCCCCCTCAGTTTATTATACAAATAATAAGTAAGGGATAATGTACACCCAGCGGGTTGTTATCGCAGAATAAACCCCGACAGAGTGATCAGGTCTTGCATCACTCTGTCGGGGTTTATTCTGCGATAACAACCGGCTGAGTGTACATTATCCCGCTTATTACACGGCTACTAGTCTCAAATAAATAATTATTAGACACAAAATATTGTCTCGAGATTAAATATTTTATTAGCTCCTACGCAAAGCTTCCGCGAAGGAAAACAGTTCCAACCTGCTTTAAGCCTTTATCTATTGCTGAAGATTTGCCTTATGCCCTTGCTAAATGTTGAAAATGAATGCTGAAAGGGTTAGTTCACCCAAAAATGAAACCAAGTCTATGATTTACTCACCTTCAAGTTATCGTAGGTGTATATGACATTCTTCTTTCAGACAAATACAATCGGAGTTATATTTAAAAAGTCCAGGCTAACGTTAATCCAAGCAGTTGTTGTAGTGGTGTTTGAAGTCCATAAAAAATGCAGCTGTCCGTCAAATAACGTGCTCCACACGACTCCGATGGGTTAATAGAGCCTTCTGATTCTAATCAATGCGTTAGTGTAAGAAAAAGATCTATATTAAAAACGTCATAAAGGAAACCTGCCTTGAAGTCTTCCATAGTAGCCCACGGCTGCTTAAGCCACAAGATGGCGCCAGCGTTAAGAATGGAAGTAGTACCGGTCAAGATATCTCGTATTACCCGTATGAGCGGGTGTTATCTGGAAATAACGTACCGCTGGAATGCGTGATTTACCAATCAGAATCAAGTATTTCACAGAGCCGTGTAATAATATTTGTTAAATAACAGTTGTTTAAATTATTTTAACATAATTACAAAATTATTATAACAGTTCAAATACTGGAATAAATAAAAATAGTTTTTTACAGTCTATTTTTTTTTTTTGCATGATGTTTGATGGACAGCTGTGTTAAGGCAATAGGCTGTCTCATTTATGTGAAGCGGCTCGCGCCTGTAGGTGACTTCAAGAAGTGTGTTTATTTGATTTGCTCAAATAGAAATTGAGGCCTGCCTCTAATTCTGGCCTTCTGGCCTCCTTCCAATAAAGGCCTGGACCGCGATGCGCTTGAGTAAAATAAAGGCCCTGGCCTATATTAGAGGATTTACAGTATTTAATTTTTTGTGTAATTAATTAAATTACGTTAAAATCCCGTATTAAGATTTAGTAATTAATCTTAATTAAGTCCTGGCCCTAATATATATATATATATATATATATATATATATATATATATATATATATATATATATATATATATATATATATATATATATATATATATATATATATATATATATATATATATATATATATATATATATATATATATATATATATATATATATATATATATATATATTAAAAAAAATACATGCATGCATACAGTACACATGGACACATTACTATTTGTAATGATTTTGACAGTGGCGCTGACAGCCCACCACTATAGTATATATGTGTAATATATATAATAAATCCATGCAGATATTTCACAATCACACATACACATCCACAGTGCTGGCTGCAGACAGATGTTTAGTTTATGTGGCACTGTAGTGATGTAATTGTCATGAGTTTCAGAAACTGACTCTCTGCATATGCAACTAAAGACAGCGTGTGCAATTACAGATGCAATTTACTCATCCCCTGTGTAAAGAAACATTTAATTGCATATCAGATTAACCAGATGACTCATTTGGATGAGCTCAGTAATGTCCTGCATGTCTTCATTGTAAGAACATCCCTGTAGTATATGTAATAAGACTTCTAAAGATGTTGGAGATGTCTTTTAAAGGTTAAAGTTATTTAATTTCATGATTTGTCAGGATGCATAATGATCATTAGAAATCATTAGAAGTCTTCTAGAAATCCTCCTCCTAGATGTTTGTATCTTTTAATCATCAGTCAGGGCTGACTTCATGCATCGTTAGAGGTGAGTGAGTCAGTCAAAAGTGACCCAACAAGTTCAAATCAACTTCATTGACCTTTATAATATATGCTTGACAAGCGAGAACATGTCCATGTAAGGTTCTGATGGAGTTGTTAATTTTATGTGACTTCATTTTAAGTTGATTCATTTGTAAAGTAATTTCAATTAGGGCTGCACGATATTGGAAAAAAATTACATAGCGATATTTTCCCCCCCAACGATATTGTGATATTGAGAGCCATCAATCCAGGCTAAAGTCAATAATTACCATTCCATTATATTAATAATTTCACTAATAAGCAAGCTTCATTACTTAGTCTTAATGAGTGAGTCACAGAGTCTTTCATTTAAACGATTCATTCAAATGCTGAATCGTTCAGTAACACACTTGTTGCTGTGAGTGAGATGCGTTGCGGTTCTGCTGTGAACGATTTTCACTGCTGAAATAGAACAAAAATACTAAATATTGCATCTAAAATGTAAGTGACTTTAAGTGAATGTTAATTAGTTGTTTATGGAACTGTCATATGAAATCAGTGTCATTTTCAGTCGTGATGGTATCCAGGAAAACGCTTGTTGTAATTTCTCCTCGA
The DNA here is from genome assembly GCF_024679245.1 of Pseudorasbora parva. Classification (NCBI taxonomy): domain Eukaryota; kingdom Metazoa; phylum Chordata; class Actinopteri; order Cypriniformes; family Gobionidae; genus Pseudorasbora; species Pseudorasbora parva. Next base: position 53,250,855 of record NC_090174.1, on the reverse strand, counting down.
GAGTCTATACGAGTGTCAACAGCGCGACCTTATTATCGTCAGTTAAGTATATATTATTATCCACTATCGATCGCCATGTACTAAATTAATGCACAAACATTCTTGCATTTTGGTGATTCACTATTTTTTGTTTTAATCAGGCTCTTGTCGGACAAGTAAAATTCTCTTTCATAATATAATATATAGTAACATATTAACCAAATTCTGAGAAATGAAATTTCAAAACATCTTCAATGACAGACACACCTTTCAATATTGACATTTCTGATAATTGTTGCAGTGTAATAATATATTTCTTGTTATTGTATAAAGTGTACTTTATATGTTAAACATTATTATAATTTAAAATTACTGTTTCTATTGTAATATATTTTATAATGTAATTTAATTGCTGCTCAAGAAACTCATTATTATTATTATTAATATTATTATTAATATTATTGTCATCATCATTATTATTATCATTCATGTTAAAAACACTTGTGCTTCTTAATATTTTGGAAACTGAAAAAAAAAAATGTTAGGACTCTTTGATCAACAGAAAATTGAGGACTTTTGATTTTTGATTATTTTTGCAAATGTATGGTTCCCAGAATATTTTGTTGTATGAATATTTGAACATGCAATATATCAAAAGAAAGAACATAGCTTTGTTTTAAAAAAACAAACCAAAGTTGTATTCTAGCTTAATTCATTATTTTTAGTTTTTTAAATCAAACCTTGAATTTGGCAAAGTTACATAAACTAAACCAAAAAAAAGCCTTTTTTGAACCAAAAGCTGAGAATTTTTTTCAAAGACTGCAATGAGTATAATCATTGCTTGAATTGCTTGTTTTTGCTTCTTTTCCTGTGTTTTGATCCGGAGATTCTGTACTCTTTGAGAAGTTGCATAATAGCCTGAAAGACGGAGAATTCTGTCAATAGAGTGGTGCACATATGACACCACTTTGCAGGCCAACCGGAAGTTAGCATCACAGATCACACTGGTTCCCTCACCAAAACCCAATACGATTTTTCCATATTTTGGATTATCACCGAAAGAAACAAGCTCTGTGATCAACAAACGCTTATGATACTTACATGTTTTTTCCATCAAGATAATATTCACAAATGAATTTTGAAGCCTAAATGGAGTCAAGTGAATGTAGCAAGTAAAAAGCTAAAGGTAGGCTATAAACAAACTACACCTTCTTGGATTTGTGTTCACCACCCATTCAAAAAACCCACTGACTTTGGGGTGATGGAACCGGAAGTGCTATGGAACCTGCACCAGGCTATGGCAAGAAGTGTTGTCTCGTAAATTATGGGAAATTACGTCAGTGGCTGGGAAAGAGTTAATTCATTTTTTAACTTTTGAACAACTTTGCTAAGAAGAATGTCATATACTGACTTTATTATTTAAAAATAAATGAATGGCTGTGTGCTTTGACTAAATGAATGAATACATAATGTCTTTGAGGTGATGCTGTGAGAGTGCTTGAATGAAATGAGAAGCGTGTAGTGTCTGAAAGGGCTTGCAGGGTACAGAGTGTGTCAGTGGGTGAGTGTTTACTAATGCAGAGAGAGAGAGAGGGAGGGAGCAAGAGACAGACAAGCATTGTTTTAATGCAAGACAAAACTGCCTTGTGAAATGCAGAAATATGCTTTACTGTTAAAAGAAATTAAACCAGATTTAAACTAAAGTACTTGTCTTATTCTGACTTTGGGAAAACCTGTTTGTGGACGGCAAACACTAATATTCTCATAAAACTGCAGCATCACCTCTTCTCACAGTGTCTGAAACGGTTTGATAAAAGATTCAGTCGCTCTAATCCCCTCCTTTCTGAGAGTCTACTCTGCTCTGATTGGCCAGATGGCCCAGTCTGTTGTGATTGGTCTACTGCTTACAGCGCATGTCAAAAAAAGACGCCTCATTTAATATATTCCACTTTTTTATCATGTAAAAATATATACCGGTATTATTGTGGACGGTATATGGCACACCACTAGTAAAAATGCAACATACTTGCGTCATTATTTTATTTTAGTTTTCAAAAACCACGTATATCTCTACAGGGAAAACAAATCAAGGATAATGTCCCTGTAATTGTAAAGTTAGTATTATAACTTCATTATTGTAAAAACTTCCTCAAGTGTAATTTAAAGGGATGATGAATTGAGAAATCAACTTTCTCTTGAGCTTTTGATATATAAAAGGTCAGGGTAATATAAGAATATCCTGTAAGTTTCAGAGCTGAAAACTTTCTTGTCAGTCAAAGAAAAGCTTTTATAGACACCAGGCTCAGCAAACGGTCCTGTGCTTCATTCTTACGTCAGTGCGCGACGAAACGCCACTACTGAACGTGTAATCCAGTAGCCCCGCGCAACGACTCAATGAGCTGATCGGCTCGCGCTGGTCAACAACAATAAACATGCCGAGGAAGATAGCCAGACATTGCGCTATTCCTGGTTGTGGAAGAACACAGTCGCTGCATAAACTTCCTTCTGATCCTAATATTATGTGTGGTTGATTATGTGTGGCTCACGTGGGGAAGACATGTTCACTTCAGTTCACTGCGGGATCGTTTGTAAACAAATCTCCAGTCGATGCTGGATTTGGTTCTGACAGGAATGGTGCAACACACTTATGTGAGTAAAATGCGTTTTAATATCTAATAGTACTGCATTGTTATAGATCGTTTTGCTTATGTGTACGTGTCTAACACAATAATATCTGTCTGCAGAGCCGCAGTTTCACCCCAGCCGTGGTTTTGCCCACGCATGCGCAGTTTCACTACAGCAGTTTCACGGGCACGCTGATACATTTGATTTTTAAATCTTAATTCTGTCCTAAAACTATCTATTGATTATTGTTGCTCCTGCTGTTATTTGTATTTTTTGCATCTGCTGTTGCCCAGAGGCCTCCAGGCTCCTTTACTGATATAAAACAATGCTGTCATGAACACTTAGATATTTCTATTACGTTTTTTTCTTTTTCTTTTTTTTTCTTCCAAAAACGAACAGCCTGGTATAATAAACGCCATGTATTTTCAATGCCTGGTATAAAAAAACAAACTTTTGAATAGACATTTCAAAGGTTTCTATAATTATTAAATTCTTAATCTTAAGTCAAGATAACTAATTCCTCAAGTTGATTAATTCTGCCTGGGGTAAATGCATAAACGTCAAATGCAAATGCATAAAGGAGTAATTATGTCCGAACTGAAACTGTTTGAACCAATGAAATTATCAGGGCGGATCATCCACGTCCACATCCACATTCACCTTCACTATTTCTCTCAGAAATTATGATCATGTTGGTAAGTACTCTGTGTATCCTTAAATTTTTTTTTTTACAACACCGGCAAAGATCGTTTATTCCAGTGTGTGTGCAGACACGGTTGCCAAGTTTTTACACCCGCCAGCTACTAGCCCAAGAACGAGCCCTGCGTGTTAGATCCGCATCATGTTCGGCGGCGGACGATTTTAAAGTGACAGCTACACTGATGAACAAAGAAATAGCGGGAACAGAGAAAAGATGATTATTCTATATTTAATGTATTATTAATGTAGTTAAGAAAGCTGTTTGATAACTATTACATTTCTGTATATGGCAACTAGTAACTATATATATTTTTTAATAATGAGTTTATTTAAAGATTGTTTTAAGTTCACTTAAATTAAAAAAAAATTTAAAACCTAATAAATGTTGAAATTGGGTAGCTTTCATTTATTCTGTAATGTAACGTCATTAATGTTTCATAGAGACATTGGTATCAGTTATACTGGCCTTCATTCATAAAAAGATGCCATTACAATACAATTAAAATATGCTGTCTTTAAATTGTTTCTACATTAATTTGGAGAGTTACTGAAATTATTACAATATCAAAATATTAAAAACTCCAAAAATATTAAAGTTTAGTTTATTTTCTAATCTAAAAAGATAAATAGAATTCCTTATTTTGTTCCAATGAGGGATTTTTGTTAACATAACAGAGCAGTTGATCATTCTAAGCGTTCATGAAAATATTTTTCTTTTGATTGTGTTGTGTTTTTTTTTTGCACTAGATGCTTACACAAAGCCACGTTAATCTTAAAAACACATAATCTTTTCAGAATTTTCCACTGGTACAGGACGTGAAGATTTTCTCTTGTCATAATGATTTTTACTTATTTTTTTGGCTCATTTGTTCCTCTGCAGCATAATGCAGACCCACTGAGACGTCGGCTGCCAGAGATCTGTTCCAAAGACTGTGTTCCTGACTTTATGCTTATCTCAAGCACAGACACTTGCTCTAGAATCAGGGACCCAGAATCTTTTACATCACTACATATTTAGTCTGCACAGGCTTTATTAGCTACATCCTGTCACATTACAAACAGAGAAAAGGAAGACAAGCAAACAAGCTGTAACTCTTCATTCTCTGTCCGCTAACTGAAAAGTACCATGGTATTAATTGGTATTTATTTACCATGGTATGGATTGTAATTTATTTTGTACCATGGTAATACTATGCTGTCTCTGATTGATTTTGAAATGCGTTGTAAAAACAAGTACCATTCCACTACCATGATTTTGGACATACCATAGTACTATCATTTTGATTTGGACTTATCAAATGATTCTTGGAAGTACACTAGCATTCAGAAGTTTGGGATCAGTATGTTTTTTTTTTTCTCCTAATGTTCTTATGTTGGACTGTTCAAAATAGTTGTCATTTTGTGAAGTATTACTACAATTTAAAATAACATTGTATGTAGTGTGCAGTGTACACACACTGTTTTTGGAAGAAGTCTCATATGCTCACCAAGACTGTATTTATTTGATTAAAAAAATGAGTAAAACCGCAATACTGTGAAATGTTTTTTAATTTAAATATTTTTCAGTTGTGCCACTTAATATATTTTTTTTCCAGGATTCTTTGAAGAGAATTTATCCATTTTCTATTTTAATGTATTTTTATTTCGTATTTTTTCTGTAATGGTAAAGCTTAATTTTCAGCTGCCGTTACACAAGTCTTCAAGTCTTAAAAAAATATAATATTATGATTGGATGCTTAATGAAGTCTGGAAAGTGACTTTTTTTCAGGATAATTTGATCTAAACAACATTAAAAGAACACTATTTATGGAATTACATTTTTTGGGGTAATTTATCGATTTAACGCATTCTTGCTAAATTTAGGAGTGGTCCCAAACTTTTGAATGTTATTGTTAAATATCTAGATTTTTTATGTCATGCCACATTGCAGCGAAATCTTGTTTCTCCTGTGATTATTCGATGGTCTAAACATTTGCAGTCAAAGCTTCTGTGGTAGAGATAGGAACTGTTTTTGTGGTTTTGGACGAGATAAGTTGTTGAAATATTTTGTAACCGATGATGCTAAATTGTGTTTTGCAATTCACTGCTTTGGCTCCTTATGTCAGTGCAACAGGGTGTTATGTCTACATATAAAAACTCCTGGATTTTTGTTTTGATGAGCAAACGCTTTAGGATTTCCTGGCTTTTTGTGTGCTGAATGGCCACAATAGACGTCTTTTAAACTATGTGAACCCATAACTCTTTTTGTCTCCATTAACACTATTTATAAAGATACAATGTATAGTATGCACTAGCTACAGTACTGTGGTTTGTCTTAACCATCACTAAATTGAGCAAAAAAATAAACATGCCATGGTTTCTTGGGCATTTACCGTGGGGATTCCAAGTAAATACCTTGTTCTATGATTGTAAACGCTAATATTTCAGTACCATCACTTTACCATAGTTTTATAGGGGACTTTTTGTCTCTCTCATACTGTTAGTTACACAATTGCTCTCTGTCATAGTTAAAACCTTGTCTTTGAACTTACTGAGCAGCTTACTTCAATCTCTCTCAATCTAATGTTTTATAAATGCAAACTTAAAGAATTAAGCTTTAGCAAGTGAGTTGGATAATCGAATGTAAAATCTTTATTTTTACTGTTTAGCTTTATCTTCTCATTGAACCGAATGTCATCAAATGGATCAAAGCCAAATTGTTTTTGACTTTTTGAGTAAATCAACTTAGAAATAGTTTATTTTGAAGTATATTTGAACTGTTTGATGCTATCACCATTTTACAGTAAGTTCCAATGCATTAGCTTTAGTTAATGCAGTAGCTTTAGTTAAAATAAAGCTTTGTTAACTAACAATGATCCAATTTTTTTTTTTAAACAGTATTCATGAATCCAGGTTACAGTTTAATTTATAAACATGCTATTGTTACTATTGGACTGGACGTTTTCTAAATTTATCTGATTAATCTTATCTTATCTTCTCCAGGTAAATCACACTTGGCGATTGTTCAGAAAGTTAATAATGAGGGTGAGGGAGATCCTTTCTATGAGGTGCTGGGATTGGTCACTCTGGAAGACGTCATTGAGGAGATCATCAAGTCAGAAATCCTGGACGAGTCTGACCTTTACAGTGAGTGGACAGTGTCTAGTGAATGTGTTTTAGTGTTGTTATACAGACAGCATTACAGCTGTTTTCTTTAAATACATTTGCACAGCATTTGCACATCTCAATTTTCCAACACACAGATTTTTTTTACTTCCTCTTGCTGTGCTGCAGCGTAAACCATTTCACGTATGCTTACGAAATGACAGACTTGCACTCAGCATTTTTTGAGAAAAGCACATATCACATATCATCATGTTAATTTTTCATGGTACCAATGTGTTTTTTGAAATAATTTAATATTCTGATCCTTGGTGTTCTGCTCCAGTTCTGCTTATCTCAATTTTTCATCTCCGTCTTTTGTGCATTTCTTTGCAGCTGATAACCGCAACAGAAAGAAAGTGGCACACAATAAGAACAAGCGAGACTTCTCTGCCTTTAAACATGAGAGTGAGTCTAAAGTGAAGATCTCTCCTCAGCTGCTGCTGGCCGCTCACCGCTTCCTTGCAACAGGTAAACAATCATTCACAACCCTCACCAGACTGACTGTAACAGTACGTGTCTACTGGCACATCATTTTTTGTCCAATGGGTCACGCCTTCATTTAGCAATTTCTATAGTATTGCATCATTCCCATGAGCGTTTAATAATGTTTGACTTTTAAGTGAGCTATAACTAACTTTGTTTTTTGGCCCAGTTTACCTGTAAAAGAAAACCTGCTTAATAATTATGCACATCTGGATACAAGGCATTTTTCACTTCCTGCTCTCGTTAACAATTACACATCACTTTTATATTATTATATACAAAAATAATAGTAGTTGTAGTTTGGTATATTTTTTTATATTCTGAATATTTTTTTATATTCTGAATCTGTCCATTTTTTTTCCAATCACTTTGACTTGCATAATACTTTTGTACACACAGTAGAAGTTGTTAACCTAGGTTAAAATTGAACATTAAGCAAAGTGTTCCCCCTAGTTTTACAGACAAGGCTTAAGATGGTTCCAGACTAAAATGCATGTTTCTGTTTTAACTGGAAGCAACTTGTACTGATATACACTATATTGCCAAAAGTATTGGGACACTCCTCCAAGTCATTGAATTCAAATGTTCCAATCATTTCCATGGCCACAGGTGTATAAAATCAAGCACCTATGCTTGTGGATTTGTGATATAATGGGTCACTAAGAGCTCAGTGAATTCAAGCTTGTTACCGTGATAGTTTGCCACATGTGCAATAAGTCCAGGAGAATGGTACTTGCCTGACTGCATTGTGCCAAGTGTAAAGTTTTGTGGAGGGGGGAGTTTGGTGTGGGGTTGTGTTTCAAGGGTTGGTCTTGGCCCTTTAGTTCAAGTGAAAGGAACTCTTAAGGTTTCAGCATACCAATATGTTTTGGACAATTTCATGCTCCCAACTTTGTGGGAACAGTTTGGGATTGGCTGTTCCAACATGACTGCGCACCAGTGCACAAAGCAAGGTCCATAGACATCAGTGTCTGACCTCACAAATGTGCTTTAGAAGAAAGGTCAAAAATTCCCATAAACAGACTCCTAAACCTTGTGGAAGGCCTTCCCAGAAAAGTTGAAGCTGTTATAGCGGCAAAGGGTGGGCCAACTCGATGTTAAACCCTATGCATTAAAGGGGTACTTCAGCGCTGGGAAGATGAATCTGTATTTAAACTGGGTCATTAATGTAGTAGAAATGTGAAAATATTTTTGAATTTGGTGCCTTCTAGACTGAGAAAAGACAGAAAATGTATTTTTGTCTCATGGGGATGAAAGACTACAATTCCCAGAATGCTTTACTGCCCTGTGAGGCCATTCCCAAAGCCACCTACTGGATTACTGTGACTGAGTTAGAGAAGACACTACAATTAAAAACTGAACGTGTCTGTTCAATATAATGAGTGAGTCACCGCGCGAGTATCACAGCACTGAGCACTAACTGCAGGAGTCAGATAAATGAGCTGAGCTCTCGTGATGAGAGCTGAGGTACTCGCGACTACACTCGCGACATACATTCACAACGAGAGTTCAGTCTGGCGCGTTTCAGTTCATGCCTTTGCAAGCTTAACTTTCATAGAAATTAATTTGAGAAGTTAAAAGACTTACATTGCTCACCATAACTCCGTTTAAACGAGTGCCTGTAGCTGCGAGCTGAGCTCTGAGTGTGATCTCCATCCCCCATGCGCGGGTTCAAAACATGCGGAAATGGCTCCCTCTGCTGGCTGTAGTCTTTAGCCTTTGGCCAAACATTCCTATGATCCAAATATCGTCAAATAGCGTCCCAAAACGTTTGGCAATAAATATTGTATCTTATATGTCAGTGCCATTGTTTTGTCAAAGGATGCACACCAGTAATGTTTTTTTTTTTTCATGTTTATAAAAGCTTCTTAAATGCCCTAATTAAACTAAGGCCTAATCCTGGTATAAGATAAGCCCTGTCTTTGAAACCAGGTCTTTGTATTTCCCAGTTTTTCCCATGAAAATTGCCTTGAATCCTGGGATGGATTTACGCTAACTAATTTAAAAAAATTGAACCAACTAGGTAACACTTTACTTTACAATAAGGTCCTGTTAGTTAATGTTAGTTAATGCTTTAACTAATACTTTTTAATGTAAGTAAAGAAAAATACAACTGTTCATTGCTTGTTCATGTTAGGTCCATGAAATATTAAAATATGCATCTTTTTTTTAAACAATGTATTAGTAAATGTTAAAATTAACATATGGATTAATAAATGCTTTATAATTATTTTTCATTGTTAGTTCATGTTTCCTAATGTAGTTAACTACCTGCAAATTACATCAAACTAATGTGTTTAATCTCATTGTAAAGTGTTACAGTTTTCTTATATTAAGCAAAATTGTCTTTAATTTGTACATCTCTTGTCTGTCTTTCTGTCTCTGCCATCTGTGTCTCCGCAGAGGTTAATTTGTTCAGTCCATCTATGATCTCAGAGAAAATACTTCTGCGTATCCTTAAACACCCTGATGTGATCCAGGAGATCAAGTTCAACGAGAACGAAAAGAAATCTCCGCATCACTTCCTTTACCTGCGTGGAAAACCCGTAGACTACTTCATCCTCATTCTACAGGTAACGGCACTAACTTACGCCTAATGACCTGATTCTTATCAGGGTCACGGCTTGCAGCCAATTAGGCAGGCGATGTGTTTTAAGCGGTTTAAGAAAGCAGGATTTGGCTTGCAGCATGATTGTGGTTTACATTGCCTTCTGTTGCCTTTTGCTAAAATTAAAGAATGGGTTCAACAGAACTGCTGGCTTACAGAACAGTTTATCAGGGCTATATGGTGATGTTTGGGAACATCTAAGGCACATGGTATTAAGATGTGTTTTGGTCTATCGGGATCACAAGTGATCAACGCTAAATACAGGAGTAAACAAGGATTAAAACGTTTTGAACGTCAAATGCTCTCCAAAATAATGTCATAATGTCCATTTCGGTGAGTTTTAACGTAAACGCTCATACATAGTTCAGGAAGAATATGTTGCAGGAACAGTATTTTGGATCCAATGTGTGCGTCAGGTCTTAAAGGGACAGCAGCTGAATAAACGTGCCACTCTCTAAGTTGTGTTATTCAAACTACAAAAAGACAAACGATCACTTACTGTTCTTGACTGATTAACTTGTGTAACTTTAATGGATTAAACTGTATTTCATTTTTTACAATGAAGATTAGCCAGTGGTATTTTAAATTGTATTACTTATTTTATTTTATTTAGTTTCTTACCTAAATTCTGTTAAGACTTACCTGAATATCTTTATTCTATTGTAAGTATTTGTGCAATTGTTAGTAATATGTTTATTTGTTCTTATTTTTTTACTGTTTACTTGACTTTTTAAGATCAATTTACCATTTGAAATCAAGCTTCTATGTGCTGCATCTAAAATTACACCATTGGAAAAAATACACAGAGTTAGCAAATATTTGTGAGATGATTGTAATGGTAATTGATCAAAATTGATTTATGAAAAAACAGCTTAATCTTATAAAGTGATCTCTTCAGAAGAAATTTGTTGTGGTATCAAATGGTATTGAATATTGATACTTTTCCAGGTATTGTATCGAAGAAATTACAGTATTGTGCCAGGTACAGTCAGGTAGGATTAAAACTTTGTCAAACTTAGGCAAAACGTACAATGCACAATGTTCTCACCATTCCTGATTTCTAACATGCACTCACCACATTCACCGAGATCTTTCTGCTGTCTGAGCAGAAACAGAAGCTGATGCCCTCTATATGATTTTCAGTCATCTCTGGTTACATTCATATGCAAAATGCATGAGCTTATTCTTTGATCAAAAGACCCTCTCTTTTGAGAAATTGGGACAAAAGTATATATATAATACACACACACACACACACACACACACACACACACACACACACACACACACACACACACACACACACACACACACACACACACACACACACACACACACACACACACACACACACACACACAGAGTGGCTTGTGAAAGTATTTGGCCCCCTTGAACACATTTCAGGCTTCAAACATAATGATATGATACTGTAATTTTTTTGAAGAATCAACAACAAGTGGGACACAATCATGAAGTGGAACAAAATTTATTGGACAAACTTTTTTAACAAATAAAAAACTGAAAAATTGCGGGTGCAAAATTATTCGGCCCCCTTCAGTTAATGCTTTGTAGCGCCACCTTTTGCTGCGATTAGAGCTGTAAGTTGCTTGGGGTATGTCTCTATCAGTTTTGCACATCGAGAGACTGAAATTTTTGCCCATTCCTCCTTGCAGAACAGCTCGAGCTCAGTGAGGTTGGATGGAGAGTGTTTGTGAACATCAGTTTTCAGTTCTTTTCACAGATTCTCGATTGGATTCAGGTCTGGACTTTGACTTGGCCATTCTAACAGCTGGATATGTTTATTTCAAACATTCCATTGTAGATTTTGCTTTATGTTTTGGATCATTGTCTTGTTGGAAGACAAATCTCTGTCCCAGTCTCAGGTCTTTTGCAGACTCCATCAGGTTTTCTTCCAGAATGGTCCTGTATTTGGCTCCATCCATCTTCCCATCAATTTTAACTATCTTCCCTGTCCCTGCTGAAGAAAAGCAGGCCCAAACCATGATGCTGCCACCACCATGTTTGACAGTGGGGATGGTGTGTTCAGGGTGATGAGCTGTGTTGCTTTTACGCCAAACATAACTTTTGCATTGTTGACAAAAAGTTCAATTTTGGTTTATCTGACCAGAGCACCTTCTTCCACATGTTTGGTGTGTCTCCCAGTTTGCTTGTGGCAAACTTTAAACAACACTTTTTCTGGATTTCTTTAAAAAAATGTCTTTCTTCTTGCCACTCTTCCAGAAAGGCCAGATTTGTGCAGTATACGACTGATTGTTGTCCTTTGGACAGAGTCTCCCACCTCAGCTGTAGATCTCTGCAGTTCATCCAGAGTGATCATGGGCCTCTTGGCTGCATCTCTGATCAGTCTTCTCCTTGTATGAGCTGAAAGTTTAGAGAGACGGCCAGGTCTTGGTAGATTTGCAGTGGTCTGATACTCCTTCCATTTCAATACTATCGCTTGCACAGTGCTCCTTGGGATGTTTAAAGCTTAGGAAATCTTTTTGTATCCAAATCCGGCTTTAAACTTCTCCACAACAGTATCTCGGACCTGCCTGGTGTGTTCCTTGTTCTTCATGATGCTCTCTGCACTTTAAACGGACCTCTGAGACTATCACAGTGCGGGTGCATTTATACGGAGACTTGATTACACACAGGTGGATTCTATTTATCATCATTAGTCATTTAGGTCAACATTAGCTGTGTCTCATTTCAGAAGGTTGCGTCCTCCGGAGGTCACATTTGAAGGGTGCATACGTCATAAGGCCGTCTCATTTCAAAAAAGTGAGTAGGACACTCCAAATGAGACCTTCGAATGCGTCCTTCTTTCACAGGATTTCGGAGTGTGCATGAGGTGTAGCCTTCACGGCTGGAGATAACCCACAATTCTTTGCGTCTCCGTTATCAACCGTCATTTTTTTAAATATATATTATATGAAAACGGCACCGCCGCCAGATATACATGCGAGCGTAGGTGTGGTGTTTAAATTAAGTAGTTCAAGCTTTTTTTTTTTCTTTTTTTTTTTTTTAAGCTGTATTACCTCAAACAGATAGTTTTGGTAAACAGGATTACAACTGTTTAGTGCATTTTAAACGTTTAGAACAGTACATTGCTGTCAAGACAAGAAACATATCATAGTCATTTTCAAGTTATAAATAATTTTCATATATATAACTGCTGTGAGAGCGCAACGAGGCTGATCTTGTTGGTATAGCAACGTGATACTTCCTGCCTGTGTGTCCTACGAAGGACGTCTCGTTTAATTCTGATTGAGGACACTTCGTATACTGCATCCTACACAGGACGGGTCCTCCGGAGGACGCAGCCTTCGAAATTTAACGAAATGAGACACAGCTATTGGGTCATTCAGAGATCCTCACTGAACTTCTGGAGAGAGTTTGCTGCACTGAAAGTAAAGGGGCCGAATATTTTTGCATGGCCATTTTTTCAGTTTTTGATTTGTTATATCCAATAAATTTTGTTCCACTTCATGATTGTCCCACTTGTTGTTGATTCTTCACAAAAAATTACAGTTTCATATCATTATGTTTGAAGCTTGAAATGTGGCAAAAGGTAGCAAATTTCAAGAGGGCCGAATACTCGCAAGGCACTGTGTATATATATATATATATATATATATATATATATATATATATATATATATACACATTATAAAAACAAAATTTGTCTCCTTTATGCTCACCAAAGCTACACTTATTTGATTAAAAAAACTGAAAATATTATTACAATAAAAAATATTTTAATATGTTAAAATGTAATTTATTCCTGTGTTGACAGCTGATTTTTTCCCCCATTATTACTCTTTAGTGTCACATGATCCTTCAGAAATCATTCTATATGCTGATTTGCTGAGGTAACATTTCCAATTATTATCAATATGGAAAACAACATTTTTGGTAAAACAAAAATCAGTATTTGAATTAAAGTTCTTAAGTATATATAGAATATAAATATTTAATAACTTCGGCACTTTTGATCAATTTAATGCTTCCTTGTTGAATAAAAGTATTTATTCTTTTAAATGAAATCTTACTGACCCCAAACTTTTGAACAATAGTTTAGATGAGAAAAAGTACAGTACTGCTGTAACAGTCAAGCTGTGTTGCTGATGTTGGCAATTGTGTCCCAGTTTAATTTCCCTTCAAAGTAAGAAATGAAAGCTGAAGATTCAAGAAAAACTTGCACTTTTTGATGTACAGTAACCAGTTACTGAGAAATTACATCAGGAAGAATTCAAAATACAGAAGCTACTGTAAAAAAGAGGATATTTATGTATATTTTGAATCAAAAGAAAGAACAAGTATCTTGTCTTAACTCTTTAGTTCTCTTGACATGGTCTGGCATGAGCTAAAAAAAAAAAAAAAAAAAACTCAAGAAAGGCATCCCAAAAATATGCTGCAACTTTTTGGTATAAAGAAATAGGCCTTTTAACTGTTTCACAACTGCAGTGAAGTAGCAATAAAAAGCATTTAATGGCGGTTATTGCCAATAAAGCAGGTTAACCAATGAAATGCATGTCTGCACATGTTTTCCCATCCATTAGCTTGGGGATTTTACACTGTGTTAAATTATCACCTGGATAAAGCTCACCTAATATGTTTTTTGTTTTTACATACAAAATCCAGCTGATTTCCTAAGTGTACAGTTGTACTTTTCCCACAGTGGAACAATCATCCATCACGTATTCCTTCATTCATTCTCTCTCTTTCAGTCTCTTTCTTGGATTTGTTGTTGTTATTATTGGCCTCTAAACAATCATTAGACCATTCAGCTCATGGTGGTTAAACATCACATGCATACCTCAACCTTTCAGTGATTCAGTGAATTTCAGACCCCACACATTGTTTCCTCTATAATGAATGTTCAAAACTATGATAATCCTCAAAATGAGTGGGGGAAACCCCTTATCACATATATCATCATGCTTTTTTTTAAAAGTTTCCTAAATTTCTTTTGGATGCCTCCTACAATAGCTTTATATGCATCCAAGATCAACAACAAAACTTTGTTTTTGTCACAGTGTCTGAAACGGTTTGATAAATGATTCAGTGCCTACTGTTCTCTGACTGGTTAGATGGCCCAGTATGTTGTGATTGGTCACCGCTTGCAGTGAGTGTCAGAAATGAAACCGCCGTTACCTAAATGCAGCTCAAGAGTCTTCCTCAGCATTTGATACATGCGAACAGTAATGATGGTGTTGGTTTTAATGCATCAATTCAAGTCCTCATCCTTTGGAAGTGCAAAATTGGGTTTGCTTTTGTTGCTCAGAGAACAGCATCATCTTGACATGTCAACAACACACACCAAACTCTTCTAGGCCTTCTACGGCGTTTGAGAGCGAGTCAAAGTAGATGTTCGCAGACAGACAATGAAGACCATGGGCTGGCATTATGCCACTTTGTTCCAAACCTACGTGGGTTCGAGCAGGAAGTTAGACTGGAATTACTGACGCCTGTTTTCAGGCAGAATAGAATTGGTTCTTTCTTTCACAAACAGCTATATTACACACTAGATGAAAGGTAATATCTGAAAAAGCATAATTGGGGCACATTAAAGTTTTGTGACATTTATGCTTCTGAGAGTGTGAACTTTGTTTCTTGAACTGTCATGGAATTAACTTGTCAAGTTCAAGCTCTCCGGTTAAAATGTCTGAAGTTAGTGCACCGGTGTAGATTATTCACAGCGGGAAGGAGATTCATTAATAGATTATGAAGTGCACACTAGCAGCAGTCTTAGGCTGTTAAATATGTCGGGCATCTGTTTGTGTGGCTTTTTGTTATTTATTATTTAAAGCTGCTCAATGATGTGTTTGTTGTAAGCAGGATGTGCTGTATTATTATGATTATTATTTAATACATTGAGGGTGCTTGCAAGTAGACTTCCCAACATGGAGACCTTTCTTTCCTGGCACTAGTTGAAGATGGCCTCCAGCCAGGCCTCAAGCTGAGAGCGGGCTGAGTGACCTTCATCAAATGTTAATGCTGCTTTCTCTGAGGTGTCAAGCTTTGTGCTAAAGATCCACCACACGTCTTCTGTTGCACTCCTGTGCGTATGTGCTAAAAGGACTTGGAGTTTGTGATTAATAAAAGACTGAGATGCTGAGTATCGAATCGGTGCGTCACTATTGATGTGTATTGTTTAAGTTTTAGAAGACAAATTTTAAGTTTAGCTTTAAAAAGAGAAGTTTCTCTCTCAATCTAAAAACAAAATTTAATTCAAGATTAATGTTTAGCTAAGGAGCCATTTACATGACATCATCAACTAAAAACTTAGGCTGCCCCCTAATAGACAACCAAATGTTCCTCCAAATTTGACAGAGCTACATGAAATGAGTTTCCATGGCCGTGCGTCGGATGCAGTGGTGTAAAGCACGTCGCCACTGGACTCTAGAGCAGTGGAGACGTGTTCTCTGGAGTGACCAATCACTTCTCTGTCTGGAAATCCAATGGACAAGTCTGGGTTTGGCAGTTGCCAGGAGAACGGTACTTGCCTGACTGCACTGTGCCAAGTGTAAAGTTTGGTGGTGGTGGGGTGGTTATGGTGTGGGGTTGTTCTTCAGGGGCTGGACTTGGCACCTTAGTTTCAGTGAAAGGAACTCTTAATGCTTCAGCATACCAAGACATTTTGGACAATTTCATACACTCAACTTTGTGGGAACAGTTTGGGGATGGGCCCTTCTTGTTCCAACATCACTGTGCACCAGTGCACAAAGGAAGGTCCATAAAGACATGGATAAGTGAGTTTACTGTGGAGGAACTTGACTGTCCTGCACAGAGTCCTGACTTTAACCCGATAGAACACTTTCGGGATGAATTAGAGCGGAGACTGTGAGCCAGGCCTTCTTATCCAACATCAGTGCCTGACCTCACAAATGTGCTTCTAGGAGTCCTACTAAAAACTGAAAACCTTTTTTTTTTGGCAGCTCATTTATATTGACGATAGTGTTCTAAAAACGCAGCATTTTGTGCGCGTTTTTTAAAATGATACTGTTATCGTCTCTATGTAAACTGTGATTTATTACAGACTATAGGCGCATAGTGTTTCTTTACAAAGTGACATCACCAACTATTTGCATGGCAGAATAATACAGCATTTTTTGTTGTTTTCGTGGAACCATGTGAATTATTTTGGGATTTTCTGTTTTTAGTGTCATTGTCATGTACCGTAAGATTGGATTCCCCCTCAAAATCTCAAAATCTAAATGTATGACACGAGATTTTGCTTATTTTGGGTTTAGAAAAGCTGAATCTTTTAATTAGAGAGAGGTCAGGACTAGCCAGTTTGTGAGGTCCACATCTGGAGATTTAGCTTTAATATTTTTAACTGTGGTGATTAATTTACAGATGCAACTTCACAGTGAGGGTTTTAGACTATACTGTCAGGCTTTGAATTATCCACTGTGATTTAATGCTCTTCTTATAATTAAAAAAAATTGTGAGCACTAATATTTTTATAAAACAACCTTACAGTTTGTTTATTTGTTCAGTATCTGTTGGTCACTGTACTGAAGGGCTGTGCTTGCTTAATAGAAATATGTCTGTTAGAGTAACCAGCGTAATTATACACGGACATCTTCAAGAGTGGCTAACTGTTCAAACAAACCACTGCCTAATTGATTTTGGATATATATAGTTTTGCACATACCTATTTTTAACTCTGCTTCATGATGGAGTGAATTATAGCAGTGCAGGAAGACAGGCTGTGATTGTCTCTTCTGTACACAAATATTTGAAGATGTTTGCTTTCCTTCTCTGCACATGAGCACTGTTGTTAGTTACTCAAACAAAGAGCTGTTAAACATACTCATAGTAATTTTACACTGTGTGCTTGGCCACCCACGTTATGTTTGTGAATGATTGACAGTACTGACACTGAGAAGAGGTTACTGAGTGATGCAACTTAACTTAACCAGGCCTTCTACACACACACACACACACACACACGCGTTGTGTTTCCATGTTTTATGGGGACTTTCCATAGGCGTAATGTATTTTACACTGTACGAACTGTACATTCTATCCCCCTACACTGCCCCAACCCCTAAACCTGCCCATCACAGGAAACATTCTGCATCTTTACATTTAAAGAAAAAACTTATCCTGTAGGACTTATATGTCTTTTGAAAGGTGGGGACATGGGTAATGTCCTCATGAGTCACCCTCTCCTCTAATACCTGTGTCATACCCATGTCATTATACACATTTGTGTCCTGATATGGCTCTCTCTCTCTCACACACACTCGCACTCACAAAAAATGTCACTCACAAAATTGTCCACATGAGTTAGACTTTCCTTTTGGGGACATCTAGGATGTTTTGTGTGTGTGTGTTTTTTTTTGTGTGTTTTTTTTACATTATTATCTGTGTGTGTGTATGTATGTATGTATGTATTTATATATATATATATATATATAATATATACACACACACATACACACACACACACACACACACACACACACACACACACACACACACACACACACACACACAGTGCCTTGGGAAAGTATTCGGCCCTCTTGAACTTTGCGACCTTTTGCCACATTTCAGGCTTCAAACATAATGATATGAAACTGTAATTTTTTGTGAAAATCAACAACAGTTCGAAATATCCAATAAATTTCGTTCCACTTCATGATTGTCCCACTTGTTGCAGATTCTTCACAAAAAAAAATGTCATATCATTATGTTTGAAGCCTGAAATGTGGCGAAAGGTCGCAAAGGTCAAGGGGGCCGAATACTTTTGCAAGGCACTGTGTGTGTGTGTGTGTGTGTGTGTATGTATGTATATATATATATTAGGGCCGGGACTCGATTAAAAAAATTAATCTAATTAATTAGAGGCTTTGTAATTAATTAATAGAAAAATTAATCGCATTTTAATCGCATATAAATATTTGACCTGAGAACAATGAGAAGTAATTTTTCACATGTATTTTTAGTATACCATTGAATAATGACTGAAAACATAAGCTTAATCAACAAAATATTGTTTATTTATTTCTGTCCAGCAGACCAGTGCAATGTTTGCCATTAAGTTAAGCAAAAGCATATTTGTGATATTTGCGGCTCGATGTGCTGCGGTGATACGCAAATTCCTTGTTGTATAGCTTGCACACAACCCTGCTCTTGACGACGCTTCCATTCTTTCGTTTTTTTAAACAAAATTTCCCATCCACGGGGCCAAGCAAAGCAGTCTCATCAGCTTCTTCGTTCATGTTCACGCATGCCCTGCGTCTCAATCAGCTCCCTAGTTCCCTAGTCAGGGCACTGATCAAGACATAAGTCAATGGGCTGACTCCCTGATCAGTGCCCTGACTACTGAACTAGGGAGCGGATTGAGACGCACCCATGGTTTGTTGTTGTAGTTGTCGCGCTAGTTGGTGTTCCAGTATAATCGGTCCGTCGAAACTGATTCATTGAAAAACGTTCCGCGGTGCAAAAATAAATGCGGTTAAATTTTTTATTTTTTTGCGTAATTAATTAACGCGTTAAAGTCACGTAATTAATTAATCTTAATTAACGTAATTAATTAAGATTAATTAATTATATATATATATATACACTAGTATGTGTTTATATATATAGATATATATAGATATAGATATATAGATATAGATAGACACATACTATATATATAATATATACACACACACATATATACACATATACACACATACACACACACACACATATATATTATTATTATTATTATTATTATTATTATTTTTATTTTTATTTTTCAAACAAAGAAATTTGTATTGTTTTTGTTTTCATTATTATTTATTACAACAAATATTGGCTTTTGTAAAAGCAATTGAAGTCTTTGGTGTTCCTCATTAAGCCAAGTGTGTTAAGGGGTATTTGTAAGAACTGGATATGCAAGATTGTTTGTTGTTGACATCCTAAGGTGGGGTAAGCTACGATAACTATGCCTTAGCCAGCACACCTATACGCACACTTACACTCGGCATGCAGGTTTTGGCTACCTCCTCGCAGTCGTGGATTTGTATATTAAGTGGCACAATGACAGTCAGGACGGTCTATTTAAAGATCTCGTCTCTCCATTCCGTGTGTGTGTGTGTGTGTGTGTGTGTGTGTGTGTGTGTGTGTGTGTGTGTGTGTGTGTGTGTGTGTGTGTGTGTGTGTGCGTGCACATTTTGTCCTGGAGGTCTTTCTCTGTAAGGTCAGTTTGCATATTTGTGAAACGTGATTGATCTGATCTTTCCAGAAAAACAGGATTCATACAGCCACTGCAGTCCCCTCCCTGCAAACAATCTCAGTCCCTTGATGTTTGCGAAGGGAACTGAGTGTGTATGTGTGTGTCATGCTGTATTGTGCACCTCATTATGTGGACATCAGTCACTTGTGGTATTCGGCCCGCTCTTTTCGAGCTTGTGTGTGTGAGCGTTATTGTTGTCTCAGTGGATTTACTGCGCTACAGTTCTCACATTCCTCTTGACCAGAGCTCACATTCACATTTTAATTCACTCTGGCCCTTCTCTGTCTACAGCTAGTTGTTCATTTGTGTGTCTGTCCACCTAGGTGGTGATGCTTCTATATCATAGCTCTGTGATATCATAGCTATCAAAATCCAGTGTTCGGCATTTTGCGTACGTCAGTTTTTGTTGTAGATGTCTATTTATAAAAAAAAAAAAAAAAAAAAAATTGTGTACTGTGCTAATTAATTGAGATTTCTTACAGCTCTTACAGGTTGTTGGCCTTGTCTGTTTCGTTGCTTCTATTACTCTCCCCTTTTTTGTAAGTCGCTTTGGATAAAAGCGTCTGCTAAATGATTAAATGTAAATGTAAAAATGCTTCTGGGAAACTAGTTTTGTGGTATGTTCTTCGGTCAGAAGGACAAAGGCTTGTGGCCATGTCTCTGATTCATTCAAAGGATTAGCTCACCCGAAAATTAAAAAATCTATAATTTATTCACACTCAAACCTTTTTCCATGCAGCACAAAAGGAAGATGTTTTGAAAATTTTTTACGCCTTTTCAATGCAATGAAAGCATACTGTGACCAAGAGGTTTCAATCGATGGCATGAATTTAGTGTATAGTGATGTACTTTCTTCCATTAAGCTTTCATGTGGCGTCAGAAGACTTTTGTAAGTCATTTGTGCTATTTCTTTTTGTAGAATGCTTTTTTTTTGGGTCCATTTTTGAGCGATCACACTGTACTTTCAGCTATATATATATATATATATATATATATATATATATATATATATATATATATATATATATATATATATATATATATATATATATATATATATATATATATATATATATATATATATATATATATATATATATAATGTATTTATTTATTTTTCAATGTACGGTCATTCTAAAAGTTTGGGGACAGTACATTTAGTTTAGAAAGAAATTGCTTTTTTATTTAGCAGACAAATTAATTTAATAAAAAATGACAGGAAAGATAATTAATATATTCTATTTCTAATAAATCCTGCTCTATTCATCAAATAGTCCTGATAAAATGTATAATGGTTTCAAAAAATAATTTTCCAGCACAGCAGTTTTCAACATTGATAATAAGAAGAAATTTTTATTCAGCAGCAAAATCATCATATTAGAATAATTTCTGAAGGATCATGTGACACTGAAGACTGGAGTAATGATGCTGAAAATTCAGCTTTGCAAGAGTTGTCAAATGTACCGACATGTGAGGATACTAGCATTTCCCTCTAGCGTTTTTGTTCTTAAACACCTCTGATTGGCCATTGTGTTCACTCGCTCAACATACATGTCTGTTATTGGCTACAGTGATCAACGCTCTTCACCAAGTGTTTCAATGACACTTGATCTTCACCGAGTGTTTACACAGCTATAGAGGGTATGCATGTGACTTAGGTTGCGCCAACTAAGTGCCAAAAAAGACTGAGCGGCAGCATTGGTAGTACTTAAATGGTTATCACTTAAATATCTACCATATTCTGTCAATTGGATGTTTTTAAATATACACTGACAAAAAATATGTACGTTTTAGGGCAAAATGGTTGTTTGGTAAGTTGTAAGGAACACTATAGAGCCCAAATTTTAACTTTTCATTGGTTTTACTTGCGTTTTTGCAGTTTCACCTATCATGCACTTTTTTATATCACAATTATTATTCTTTTTTTCTCACTTGTTTTTCAAAAACCACCCAGAATCATCTTACTACTTTGTGCACAGGGCCGTGTGGAGGTGGAGGCAGGGAATGAAAACATGAAGTTCGAGACCGGACCTTTCTCTTTCTATGGAGTAATGGCACTCAGCGCTCCAACATTAGGTGAGACAAACACACACAAAGTAAAACATACATCAGAAATTCAAGCCAACCAAGACTCTTTTTATTCTTCTTTTCAGCAAAAACCTCAAAGTCTAAAGGCTGTTACATACTCCGCAAGAACAGAGAAAAAGTTCTCGCCCCCAACCCTGGTTTGGGAGTTCTCGCATCTTGTTCTCGACATATCGTCTGAGTAGAACTTCTTTCTTGTGGGTGTCTGAGAACTATTTGATTATGTCAGAAATTTTAAGTGGGCGGGGTTATTGCGGAAAAACGGACATGTTCGGCACCTGCTTTTCTCGTGAAGTATGGAACGTCCCAAACTTTTTTCTTGTTCTTGCCACCTCGAAAAAACTAAAAAATGTCTTTGTTCTTGTGGAGTATCTACCAAGCTTAAACCTATAATATGTGATTTACCAATATGCACAAACAAACATGCCACTTCATATTGTGTTGCTGAGCCTCTTCAGTCTGTGGGTTCATATATTAAGTGGTTTGATGTCAGGATAGTCCATATCCTACACACTATCCTTTCGGATTTGTGTGTGGATGAACAGTAGGTGGTCTTGTTTGTGAGTCTGTGTGTGCATTATGGTAAATGGCACATTATTAAAGGGTTCAACAACAGATGGGAAAATACTTTAAAGCAACAGTCAGCTTTGCCACTAATCACTCATAATTATAATTATCTCAAGGTTGGATACTGGGACTTTTTCAGGCCACCCATCAATACTTGTTATGCTCTGAAAAAGTTGTACACCAACGGCCTCTAGTGGCCATATGCTTCCTCTTAGTTCATTTAAAGGAATAGTTCAACCATAAATGAAAATTTTCATCATTTACTCATCCTCATGAATGAACCTGTCCTGCATGATTCTTCAGTGGCGTACAAAAGGAGATTGTAGGTAGAATGTGGATGCTGCACTTTGCCATATAATAAAGGGTTTTGAAGCCATATGACTGCTTTGTGTGAGGAGCAGACCAAATTTCACTGGAAATCTGCTCTGCCATAGCTTTCATATATTTGACTTATCTACATGCATTATATTGCCAAAAGTTTTGGGATGCCTGCCTTTACATGCACATGAACTTTAAAGGTGCACTATGTAGTATTTTTGCAGTTAAATATATCCAAAAACCACTAGGCCAGTGTTTTTTATATATAAAATATATTTAGTTCAGTTTAGTTCTTACAATATCCCAAATGTTTCCAGCTATTTGTAAATTATGAGAAAATTACTATTTTAACCAAGGAGCCGGGACTTCTGAGGGAGTCATCTGTCAGTTGCGTCATATCTGCGTTACTCTCGGTTTCCGAGGTTTTATTTGACAGAAGCACTTTACTCTTAGCAGTGTGAACAAGTGTCACCGCAGCCGCTGAGCGAACGCAGAGTAATGTCATAACATCATTTTCAACACACTTAAATGTGTCTAATATGATAAACAGAGCTGCGTTACCTCATACTCATGACCGGAAAAGTGGAAATGGCAACAGCGACTGTGTCCCGTCATAATAAATGTCCCGCTGCTCGCGAGCCATGCGTTGTTCATCTCATTAACAATCGCTCCAGCGGCCGTGCTCAGCTCCACAACACAAAGTCCTGCTTTGCTTCACACTACAGTAATGTTAATACTCACCTCCATGAACATTATTTCTGCCAGAGTCCTATCCCGATTCTTTTCCACCGGCTGTGAAGTGAAGACCACGGCTGCATCCGAAAACCTAGGCTGCTGACTCGTTGCCTCGCTGCCTCATTAGACAATGACTTGTAAGGCAGCGTTTTGTGCATGAAGGCATCTCATGAAACTAATTTCGGACAGACTTCTAAGGCAGTTTAACAGTTTAATGATCTACAGCAAAATAGAGAGAGCTTTGGTGAGAACTAAACACATATTTAATTACTACAGTAGTGATTTCTCACTAGAAATGACATCAGAAGTGTAATATGTTGGTAAAAATCGTACATTTACTCACAAACTGACCCGCAGTAGCAACTTCTGGACGCCATCTTTTTTCAACTGTCACTAAATGGAAAGCACAGGATTGTGGGATATCAAAGGCAGCGAAGGACACATGTACGCTGCCTTCAAAAATCGATCAGATGAAGGTATCTCAGGAGATAGGAAGTGAAGCTAACATTAGATTCGGACGCAGCTTGATGCCTTCCTGCCTTCAAATGTGTCCTCCGAAGGCAGCATTTTCCAGGTTTCGGACGCAGCCCGCATGTCCCAAGATGCTGTGCTCAAACTTGGCGTCATCAAACTACACCTTTGTTTTAAATAGGCGCCCTCTCTAGCGGACGGAAAAATGATATAGTGCAGATTTAATGACATCCCATTCTTAATATGGAGTTGGCTCACCCTTTGCAGCTTTAAGAGCTTCAACTCTTCTGGGAAGGCTTTCCACAAGTTTTAGAAGTGTGTTTATGGAAATTTTTGACCTTTCTTCTAGAAGCGCATTTGTGAGGTCAGGCACTGATGTTGGACGAGAAGGCCTGGCTCGCAGTCTCTGCTCTAATTCATCCCAAAGGTGTTCTATCGGGTTGAGGTCAGGACTCAAGTCAGGCCAGTCAAGTTTCTCCACACCAAACTCACTTTCACTCTGTGGCTGAGTTGCTATTGTTCCCTTCCACTGTGTTATAATACCACTAACAGATGACCGTGGAATATTAAGTAGTGATGAATTTTCACGAATTTATTGCACACGTTTGAATTCACTGAGCTCCTGAGAGCGACCCATTCTTTCACAAATGCTTGTAGAAGCATCTGCATGCCTAGTGCTTGATTTTATACACCTGAGGCCATGAAAGTGATTGGAAGTGGAACACCTGAATTCAATGATTTGAAGGGGTGTCCCAAATAATTTTGGCGATAGTGTATATTCCACCTGTTCAACAATCAGTTTCAATAGATTTTAGGGGGCAGGGGAGACCAAGCAAATGGGTGACGAACTTAAACAAAGCATACAAATGAAGTGTCCTGTTAAAATGACCGCCCCAGATTCTAGAATTTCACCAGTCCTAATCCAATTAGCATAACTATTCAAAAATGGGATAGGGGGTCCAATAGCCATTAAAGGGTTAGTTCACCCAAATATTTCTTTCATTAATGACTCGCCCTAATGTGGTTCCACACTCGTAAGACCTCCGTTCATCCTCGGAACACAGTTTAAGATATTTTAGATTTAGTCCGAGGGCGTTCTGTCCTTTGAATGTAAGTGTATGCCCACTTGCTGTCCATGTCCATGTGACATCAGTTGGTTTGTTAGACTCTTTTGAAGCGTCGACCATACATTGTCGAGCATTATAGCATTAAGACCTCCGTTCATCTTCAGAACACAGTTTAAGATATTTTATATTTAGTCCGACTGCGTATCTAAGTGTATGCACACTATACTGTCCATGTCCAGAAAGGGAATAAAAACAATCAAAGTAGTCCATATGTGACATCAGTTAGTTAATTAGAATCTCTTGACGCATCGAAAATACATTTTGGTCCAAAAATAGCAAAAACTACGACTTTATTCAGTATTGTCTTCTCTTCCGCATTTGTTTTCAAACCTCAAATAAAGATTCAAACGGTTATGAATCAGCGTATTGATTCATGATTCAGATCGTGTGTCAAACTGCTGAAATCACGTGACATTGGCGATCCGAATCATGAATCAATACGCTCAAAAGATGAAATGGTGTAGCCAGGCTACGTCTGTGTCATTATGCCAACAATATCTTCATAACCTCTTATGAAATAAAAAGCTTACCTCTCAGAAGAATTAACTTTCCTCTCTTGTCAACATTATAGCCTGGTCTGGACGTACACTCAAAAGTAATCGGGTCAGGCCGTTTACATGGTGGAATTTTTCATTTGATCGGTTCATGAAAAGGTTTATCCCACCCCTCTCAAACCGATTACAGTTTCATTTGGTTTGGGCATTTTTATGCTGATTGAGGGGTTTATATGGAGCGTTTTCATTCGGATTGGACTTTTAAACCAGTTCCATGTAAACACACCTCATGTGCATAATTAAATATACGTGCATGAGATTTGAGAGCTGTGATGGAGAGGAGGATCTATCTCAGTATTTTCTCACACAAAGAGCAGTGTGAATGTTCTGCCTAACATCTCCTTTTGCGTTCCATAAAAAAAAAAAAAAAATACATTTTGGATTGTCACCAGGGTGAGTAAATAAATATAATTTTTGGGTCAATTAACCCTTTTTCTATAAAATAGTTCATGCTGGTGTTTGTCTCTCTGTGCTCATGAATGTACACTCTTGTTCAAATGTTTGGGATTCATACTTTTTTTTTTGTGCTTACCAAGGCTGCTTTTATTTATTAAAAAATACAGCAAAAAGAGAAAAGCATAATATAGAATTTAAAATTCAATTTAAAACTGGAAATAAACTTTAGGATTAAAAAGTTAATGCATAGATAAATGTTATAAGTTATAACAAAATGCATTCTTAGAGGAAAAGATTCTGTCAGGTTTTTATATAAAACATTTTTCCCATCAGTGGGCCATTTTATGAATTTAGTTTTAATTAACTTTTTTAATTAACTTTTCCAACAAGAACAAACAATAAACACATAACACAAAATTATATCACCAACAGGAAAATACATTCCAGATATATTGATCAAAAAAGCAGAAATGCTGCAGACCTTGTGCAGGACATTTCTACAGCCCAGGCAGTTTTACGCCCCTGTTGATCCTCAGTGTCGACTTTTGTGATTGGCCAATGCCGGCAGACTGCAGCCAATGGAAATGCATTACCATCGGGGCACGTATTCAAAATCACAGTTCATAATTTTAGATAATTTACCTCAAGCGGTCTGCTTTGAAGTTCTGTGACGAATACACACACAGATGGTGAAGCTTTCCATTGGCTGCAATCTGACGGCATCGGCCAATCACAAAAGTCGACATTGAGGATCAACATGGGTGCAAAACCATAGACTGCCTTGGCCATAGAACTATCTCTCTCCAGGTCTGCAGCCTCACCCTACTCAAACCTTTCAGGATTCTTTGATTGATAAAAAGTTATTTTAAACAGAATTTGTACCATGTCTTCATTGTAATTTTTAGATCTATATAATGCAGCCTTGCTTTAATAAAAATATGAATTTCTTACTGACCCCAATCTTTTGAACGGTAGTGTGTGTGTCTTCCAACTTGTTTTTCCTCTACCTGTACTTCCCTCTTCCGTCAACCCTGTCTTACACTTCCCATCTATCTCTGTCTTTCTCTCTTGCTCTCAGTGAGTGTGTCTCGTCCTCGTCACCTGTCTCTTAAGAGATGCTCTCTCTTCTCTCGTTTCCCAGGTAACTGCCGGCATGTCGGGGCTCTCTAACCACTGACCGGGAAGGGTCCGACTGATTAACAGTGATTTGCTTTTTTTTTTGCAGAAATAACCTACAAGTGCTATTAAAGGGGCAGCCTTTTGCGCCTTCTCCTATCACTTAAAAAGAATAGTTCACCCAAAAATAAACATTCTGTCATTTACTCACCTTCATGTTGTTCCAAACCTACGTGAGTGTCTTTTGAATATTTTTTGAAGATATGTTGGTAATCAGACAGTTGACGGCACCCATTTACTTCCATTGTATTTTTGTCCTTATAAAGTGAGTGGGTGCTGTCAACTGTCTGCTTGCCAACATTGTCTAAAATATCTTCCTTTGTGTTCAACAGAAGATGTAAAATCATACAGGTTTGGAACAACTTAAGGGTGAGTAAATAAGGACAGAATTTTTGGTGAGATGTCCCTTTAAGAATTGTAAAGTAGGTAGGTTTTTGTTTTCGCAGACGCCAATAACGTTACACTTTGGTTTATTGTAGGTTTGATCATTCAAAAGACCTGGAGTTTAATAATTCCTCTCAGCCTTAACAACTGAACTCATTTAAAAGGATAGTTCACCCAGCGATTAAAATACTGTCATTATTTACTCGCCCTTATGTTGCTGAATGAGTTTATTTCTTTTATGGGATGCAAAGATTTTTACCGGAAAGCAGCTCTTTTCTATAAATATAATAGTATGCTCAGTCAAGCCACAAAAAGCACAATAAAAACAGTCTATATGGCAGCACAAATTATGCGTACAAGCTATGGTGCATGGTCTTTTTTCTCTCACAAAGTTTATATGACATCAGAAGACATAATGTAAGGCTCAAACTGCTAATGGTGCTTTAATTTGTCATTTTGTGGATTGGCATTCTTCAAGATGGCTTCTATTGTGTTTAATAGAATCAATAATTTCCCACACGACAATGAGAGTGAATTACTAATGATGTTTTGGGTGAACTATCCAACTATGGGCTGCTGTACTGAGAATGTGCCAGTAGGTGGTGATATCTGAGTGGAGCATGTCTTTATCTGTGTGATGTCCAATTCTGCTAACCTCCCACCTCATCTGAATGTATTCTTTCCTACACATTATCACACTGTCTATCCTTAATACATAACGGTCAACAGTTTGAAAACATTACTCTTTAAACTTGTTAATAGAAGTCCCTTATGCTTGTCAATCCTGCATTTATTTGTTCAAAAATACAGAAGAAGGGAAAAAAACAAAATTTTGTGAAATACTATTACAATTTAAAATAGTGGCTTATTTTAAAGTATATTTAAATAATGTAATTTATTTTTGTGATGTAGAGCTCTATTTTCAGCATCATTACTTCAGCCGCCAGAATCACATGGTCCTTCAGAAATCATCCTAATATGCTAATATATTCAGTTATCATTGTTGAAAACAGCACTGCTTAATATTTTTTTGGAACCTGTGATACTTTTTCAGCGTTCATTGATGGAAAAATAGTTAAAATACATTTATTTTAAAGCTGCTGCCCGTAACCTTTTTTGTGTTCAAGATTTACAAAAATGATATAATGAGAATGTACAACATGAATCAATTATCCAAACAGTGTTTTTGTCTTACAGTGAATCATTATGTTACACTTATAATAAGTGTTTATATTGGGACTATTTCAGGTCAGACTGGTAGGTTCTGCTACGGAGGAGCACAGTCCCTGTGTGACCCATAGACATAAACAGAGAGAAGTAGCTCCGGCTGCAATGTTCTTCCGCGAGACACGTGCAGTTCTGTTTATTAACCACTAGAGTGCAAAAAGTTAAGGACTACTGATTTAAAAAAAAAAAAAAAAAAAAAAGAGAGAGAGAGAGAGAGAGAGAGAAACTCCTAGCAAAAGTTGTTAAAACAGTTATATTTTAAATACATGCTGTTCTTTAAAAAATATATATATATTCCTCAAAGGATCCTGAAAAGGGTATCAAACATATAAATCAATATTAAGCAGCACAACTGATTCCAACATTGACGATAAATCATCATTAGAATGATTTCTGAAGGATTATGTGACACATAATGTAATGTTGAGTAATGTTGCTGAAGATTCAGATTTGACATCATCACAGAAATAAACTGTATTTTAAAGTATAATCAAATAGAAAGCCATTGTTTTTAATCGTAATATTTCACAGTATTACTGTTTTTCATGTATTTTTGATGAACATATTTCCAAACTTTTGACTGGTACTGTATGGACACTACTGTTTGTAAGTTTGGGATTGGCAGGATTTGTTTTATGTTTTTAAAGTCTCATTCTCACAAAGGCTGCATTTATTTGATCATAAATACAGTAAAAACAGTTATTATTGATTATTATTATTACAAAAAAGTAAAACAGATTTGGTACTCAGCAGGACAGTTGTGCTGCTTAATATTTGTGTGGAAATAGTAATAGTAAAATATTTGACATTTATTTTAAATAAAAATATTTATTAACAATATAAATGCCTTTATTGTTACTCTTGATCTAATAAATGCATCCTTACTGAATGGATTTCTTACAACCTCAGACTGCTATGATAATGTTCTTGTGTTCCTGGATTGTGTCTAGGGATGGGTATCGCTAAGGTTTTAACGGTATTGCTACCCTTACCGATACTGCTTATTGATTCGGTACTTTTTGTTATAATGTTTTATAATAAACAGAAAAATTAAGAACATAATTAACATTGCTTTATAATCTGAAAATCTATAGCAAAAAAATTGCCTCCCATGGCCGAGACTGGTATTACGATACCTCTGCAGCACTATAACATGACATTTTTTTTAATGACATCATCGCCCTTATTTCTTCTCATTCTTTTGATGCGTGTAGGTCATTTTTTGGATATTTTTACCTCAATTTTTACACATGGCACCTTTAATGGCAAAACCGTCAGGGTTTATTAGACGCTTCCACTTTAAGACCGAACGCAGATGTAATAATATACATCTTATTTTCTCCCAACTATTAATGCCCATTTAAGACATAATCTGTGTTTAAGTGAATACTCTCCAAGCGGTCATTTGACATAGGCTATTTGTGTGTATTTGAGGGTTTAGATGCGCACACAAAGCCTAAAGTAGGCCTACTATAATGTACAAGTTACAGTCGGCTTCAAAGCGCTCACGCGGAAACTCTTGCGCAGATTATAGTGGTTTTAATATCTCTATCTGTTTATTAAAGGTGCCCTAAAATGATCTGAAACAATATGTTAAATTGTTCTCTGATATTTAAATAGAGGGTACTTATTTTTAAATAGATAGAGGGCTAAATAGAGGGCTTATTTAAGGGCAAAAAATGTCCAGATACAGTTTTACAGGTCCATTTACAACCCTATAAATTGCTCTGTTTTTGCCTTATTTGGAAGAGTCATGATTATTAATGTTAAGCTCTGCTCTGGTTATTTCAGCTATTTCAGCAGCAGTTCTGCTGTTCAGATCGTGAGTCTTGACCGTCCTGACAGAACACCAACTGAATGACACTTTAAGCAGAAAATCTCAAATGGAGATTGATAAACTGCAGCCTACTTGTTTATCTGGTGTTATGCTCAGATCATCCGCACACGAGAAAGAGCTGGCGTGTTTGCAGTTGCCAGATTAATTAAATTAAAGTAATTAAATCCCCCAAACAGAGCTTTTCTGTGAAAAAACCCTGTATACTATCCGGTGTTTTACCTAAACGTCCAATCTGCCAACCATATGCACGCAAGATATCTAATAATAATAATTTGTTACATTCATATAGCGCTTTTCTAGGCACTCAAAGCGCTTTACATAGAAGGGGGAATCTCCTCAACCACCACCAATGTGCAGCATCCACCTGGATGATGTGACGGCAGCCATATTGCGCCAGAACCCCCACCACACACCAGCTGATTGGTGGAGAGGAGACAGAGTGATTAAGCCAATCAGGATATGGGGATTATTAGGAGGCCATGATGGACAGGGGCCAATGGGCAAATTTGGCCAGGATGCCGGGGTTACACCCCTACTTTTTATCGAAGGACATCCCGGGATTTTTAACGACCACAGAGAGTCAGGACCGCGGTTTAACGTCTCATCCGAAAGACGGTGCTCTTTGACAGTACAGTATCCCCATCACTATACTGGGGTGTTAGGACCCACACAGACCACAGAGTGAGCACCCCCTGCTGGCCTCACTAACACCTCTACCAGCAGCAACCTGGTTTTCCCAGTTGGTCTCCCATCCAGGTGCTGACCAGGCTCAGCCCTGCTTAGCTTCAGTGGGAAGCTAAGCAGTGTATAAGTGTATAATAGTAAGTGTATTTTAGTAAGTGTATATAAGTGTATAATAGTAAGTGTACAAATAGTAAGTGTATTTTCTTCATTGCTCCAGTAGCCTACCGACAGCTGAACCGATAGCGTCAGAGCTTATCGATACTGCGGTCTTTCATAATTTAGCCCTGGGGCTCATTAAATACCAGTTTTCGGTACTCATCCCTAATTGTGTCACAGAACCGATAGTGTCAGAGCTTATCGATACTGCGGTCTTTCATAATTTAGCCCTGGAGCTCATTTAATACCGGGTTTCGGTACCCATCCCTAATTGTGTCACAGAACATTTGTGTGTGCCAGTGTGCTCAGTAATGGCTTTTAAAGAATTTGTTCACCTATAATTTACCTATGTCATTCCACACCCATATGATTATCTCTTCTATGAAAAAAGTTAATTTTTATTTTTAATAAAAATAAATAAATACACTGGAAGCTTCTTTTGATTATAATTAGACTGAATTATAACTGGGACTTTCAATATGAATCATGTCTTATATTTTATAACTATTCTCCCAGAACCATTCCCACCATATGAACCATGTAGTCATGAAGAATGGCTCTCTCACACTCTCAACCTTTATTCAGCTAAATCAGTTTTGAGGGCAAAAAAAACCTACAACACTGCATCCAGATTTTTCTGAGTTCAAAACTGTCAACAGATGAGAACAATCTGTGTTATTGTGCAAGATATTAATTTGCCTCTGTTCTGGGGAATCATGACTTGTATTTGATGTGCCCTGTATTTCTTTTTTGGATGAACTTCCACTACCTTAAGAAACTTATAGTGATGATGAATGTATTTGCATTCTTTGTCTCTCTCTCACACACACACTTTGTCTCACGCTCTCACTCTCACCACAAGTTCAAAACTGTCAGCAGATGTTTAACACAGAACATCTGTGTTATTGTGCAAGAAATTAATTTTCTTCTATCCTGGGACAAAATAATAATATTGTGATCCTTTATGAACCTTTCAGGAAAGAATTGTTCATTTTTGGATGAACTTGTCTAATCTGCCTACCATGCTATTTATTTATTTCTATGTTACATTTTAAAAGTTTGGGGACAGTAAGATTTTTTTTATTTTTATGTTTATGTTTTTGAAAGAAGTATGTTATCACCAAGGCCGCTTTTATTCGATAAAAAAATAATAAAAAACTCTTTACTGTTTGAATATATTTTAATATTGTTTTCAGGGTCACATGATCCTTCAGAAATCATTCTAATATGCTTATTTTAGTTATAAACTTAATATTTTTTTTGAAAACTTCCATTTTTATTTTAAATTGAAGTCTTTATAACATTTAAAGTCTGTCACCTTAGATCAGTTAATGTCTTTGCTGACATTTTAAATTCAAAATTTTTGGGAAAAATATTTTTCGCAGTGCAAAAAGTCTCTTTCACACCTTTTCAACATTCCGTACATGTGTTTCAGAATTCCGCTCGCCCTCTCACATCAGCGGACTCAACCGATCCGCGTCTCTGAACTACACGGATCACCCTGAACCTCAGTCCGTCGGCGGCAGCAACACACAGCTCAGCAGCGTTCCGTTGCCGCAGTACACACCAGACTTCAATGTCCGAGCTCTGGCAGACCTACAGTTTGTGAAGGTAAAGATGTGGTTTACTGATACAACAAACTTGAATTGTCAGGTTTGCACAAAACAGTTTTGGAGGGCCGAAATAATTTTCCGAAATGGTAACGTTTAATTTAATTAGTGCTTCTAAGGTTGCAGATTATTTCATGTACACAATGTGGATAACCTACAACTGGTAAACATGTGGATGCTAGGGCTGGGTTGACAATATCGATTTATCATAGTCACCATGAAATCATAATTGACAATTCATATTTTTGTGAAATATTTTTATATTTATTATGATTTATCTGCGCACACACACATATCTTCCAACTCCTTCTTTCTTCTCTTCTCTGATAACTGGCGGGAAAACCTGTCACTCACAAATGGAAACAATTCAATCATCCAATCAATTCCCCATGGACAAAATCAAGCTCTGTCTTAATTTTTTCTTTTATGAAAAGCCGTTTCACTTAGCTTTGTCACAATAGAGAAAAAAGACTTGCAACTATCGATCTTTATTTAGTCTATGCTGTTTTCAGTTGATAAATGAAATAAACAGAAATAAACGGATGAACACCAGAAGGTATGCTGAAGATGCTGAAAGATACAGTAGAACTTACTGAAATGTATCATCTGTCATCGCTCAATCAGTATTTCAACCACAGAAAGACGTCAATAAAACGTAGTGTAAACAATGTCACGTAACATCAAATTTACCTCAGTAAAGACATTCTATAAGATACTATAAGATATAAAATACTTCTAGAGAAGCTAAATATTTAAAGCATTTATCTATACATATTGATTATATTTTTACTTAATCTGTTGTCTTCATTTATTTAATGTTTGTTTGTTTGTTAAAGTTTTTAATAAAAAGGTTTATATAAAAACTGGCCAATGTGCAATTTAGATATTGATGCATGCTTAACTCTTTCCTTGTCAGCGTTTTTGAAAAAATGTGCCTGCCACCGCCAGCATCTTCAATCATTTTTACAAAATGTTCATGGCCCCCCACAATATTTTGTTGTTTGAATATGTATCAGAAGAACGACCAGATACGGCAAAAGTTTAACGTATCATCTAGCTCTGCTTCACCGTCTTCGCTGCTCTGGTCAGTTGTAGTACTATCCTTGAAAATCGTGTTTTTGTCCAAGACTAGGTCTGTATCGGAATCAGAAGAATTATCAAAACATAGATGGAGTACACTGAATCCAACACTCCCAAAGCTTTACGGTCCTATAGCTCGTCATGTGGCGTCATTTCAGTAACACTAGCCAATTTTGATTTCTAGGCTATTACATTTTTCTTGTTGATGTCTTTAAATATGGACTGATAGAAATGTTTAGGGCTGGACGATATGGGGGTCAATAGATTAAATAGATTAAGGCTGTCAATAGATTACTTTTTTTTATTGCGATTAATCGCACACTTATCGTGAAATGAATAATACACCATTAAACACATTCATTTGATCATAATTTGCTATATCCAAAGTGAACGATCAGATTGAAGGGTGTTTCTCACAAAGCTGTATTTTCTGCAAGCTTTCAAGGATCATTGGAGACTCCAAAATGATTCTTAATTAGGCGGTGTGTCCACCCTAGCGGGGTTTTTTTTCACGCAGCTGGCTGGCGTATTCAAATGGTTTCAATGGGAGCGCTGTGTTTTTATTTTTTTGGATCAAAATTTGACATTTATTCATATTCCAGGAACATATCAAAGCTCTAATGAACTATATACAGACAGATGCCATGAAAACAGTCCACAGTGAGAAAAAATAATAATAAGTAATAAACTTAATAAATAAATGAAAATAAATAAGAAATTGTACATATACATACGTATATATGAAAAGGAGAGAAAGGAAAAAGTAGAATGTCAACATGTCAGCTGTGTTTTTAGAACACCATGAGAGTAACGAGGAGCTGAGCGAGTATTTTACGCTCAAATGCTGAGTGTTCTGCGTTTTTTAATAAAAGAATAAGGCTGCGTCCAAAATCGTCAACAGAGTAGTATGTCCGAATTCATAGTAAACAGTAGGCAAAAAGTGCTCGGATGACCTAGTACTTTTAAGTACTAGGTCCGAGATTCTGAAATGTGCATTTGATGGACACTTTACTATCCCATGATGCGACAGGAGGCAATTTACGAATGGAGGTGAAGGGACGTAACTGACGCTGTTAGGTCACATGATAATGACAACATGGCAGATGCAGTCTGGATTACTGCATACTACACTCTTATACACTATTATTATTCATACTACACTCATTCATACTATATAGAACGTACTTTTTTAACAGTCGCAAAGTTTTCGAAAATTAAAACGTTGTACCTACTCACATAGTACGCTTTTTTCGGATGCAGCGTAAAAGAATGTTCAACTTTGAGTAAAACGCAGCGTTCATCTCTGTCACTTTTCACCAGCCTTCCAATCACAGTGGAGAAGGGGCCGGACAAATACAACACCGACCAACCGCCACATTCTGCTTGCGTCAACAGATAAAAACAAGCAGTATAACAATGGAATAAAATCATTTAAAACAAGAGCCAGAGCAACTACTTTACATTTATATTGACATTTTTATATAGAATCAATACAGAAACAAACTGTCTGAAATGAGATGGTAGTAACACTTCCGTATATTAATATTCTCTATAATAAGTTATAATACTATATAATAAAGAGTTTCAACTGAAAAAACAATGTGCTTGCTTTATAATAAACCTAATTCTCTTTCTATGTAGATTTTACATTCATAAATGTACATTTGTGAATTGTAAAGCTATTTTTGTGGTATTCTTGCATACAAAAAAGAGATAAAATATTATTTACTTTACAATTTCACTCCTGCACTTTTCTTTAACAAAAAAGCTCTCAGTACATGTATAGTTTGCACGGCCTACACACTTTTCACTGTACTCAATGTGTGAGTGTTTCATTTGTGTAATGCCCTCTTTTTTCCTTTTCTTTTATTTGCTATTTGGTTATTCTTTGAGCTATGGTATTGCTTATTCATATTTGTTTGTTTTCCTTCCTCTGTTGATGTTATTCATAATTATTATGTTCTGATTTTTTTTGTGGCATAGTGCAAACTGAATGTTCAAATAGAGCATTATAAAACAACAAAAAACACTGCGCTCCCAAAACGGAATCAATTTTTTTTTTTTTTTTTTTTTGCTGTCTTTTACTTGCGTTTCCCCTATTTAAGGGTTAGTTCACCCAAAAATTAAATTTATGTCATTAATCAATGAAATTATTTATGTCTCACCCTAATGTCGTTTCACACGCGTAAGACCTCCGTTCATCTTCGGAACACAGTTAAAGATATTTTATATTTAGTCCCACCGCGTATCTACGTGTATGCACACTATACTGTCCATGTCCAGAAAGGGAATAAAAACATCATCAAAGTAGTCCATATGTGACATCAGTTGGTTAATTAGAATCTCATTAAGCATCAAAAATACATTTTGGTCCAAAAATCACAAAATCTACGACAGCGTATTGATTCATGATTCGGATCGCCAATGTCACGTGATTTTAGCAGTTTGACACGCGATCCGAATCATGAATCAATACGCTGATTCATAACCGTTTGAATATTTATTTGAGGTTTGAAAACAAACAGGGAAGAGAAGACAATGCTGAATAAAGTTGTCATTTTTGTGATTTTTGGACCAAAATATATTTTCCATGCTTCGAGATTCTAATTAACTAACGGATGTCACATATGGACTACTTTGATGATGTTTTTATTACCTTTCTGGACATGGACAGTATAGTGTGCATACACTTGGATACGCTCTCAGACTAAATATAAAATATCTTAAGCTGTGTTCTGAAGATGAACGGAGGTTTTACGGGTGTGGAACGACATTAGGGTGAGTCATTAATGACAACAATTTCATTTTTGGGAGAACTAACCCTTTAACTCCAGTCATGAAGCATCTCTTCTGCCACTCATTCAGTGGCTGGAAAGTGATGTCAAGCATACCCTGTAGATGGTTTATTCTTTCATCCATCCATCCAGAAATTCCAAATCACTTTCATTACCAATGTTTCTGTCTCTTCCTGTTTCCCAGATCACACGCTCTCAATATCAAAATGGTCTGATGGCTTCTCGTCTGGACAGCTCACCCCAGTCTCCAGACAGCGGACACGGTCGTGTGAATAACAGCACCTCATCCATTCCTCATCCTTCCTCGGAAAACATTCTCACACTTACGGATACCCCTGACGAGACGACCTCACTCCTCATCGAACAGAACAGCCAACCTGCGTGCCAGGCCAACCACAACACACATAATGAGAGTGCTATTTGATACACTCGCACGCAATTTCACCGATATCCCACACACACATTGGACATTAAGCACTTTTCCCCAGATCTTTCTGTCACACCCCTTTTTGCTCTAGCCGTTACAGTATATCAGTGTGAGTCTATTAAGAGCAATAGTTTGCTGAGTCCTCTAAAGAAGATGTTATGTAACACATTGTGCAAGACGAAGGCACAGAGAAGCCAAAGTGTATCCGGACTGAGAAAGGCTCCCATTTCAGACAGACTCTCTGGGGCGTTTTATAGAGTGTGTGAATAGAGACGTTTCTAATATACATGAAGATGTTTATTTTGTCATTTTTCTATTGAGGTCGCGCACAGAAACCTGCGGAACGTGAATGATGGAAACAGTGGATGCCTTTTTATTAGGTGTTAGTCCATAGCTCGGTCATATTTATACCAAATTCTGTATATGTGTGTGAGTGAAAATGAAAGTGAGTTTGTGATAGAGAGATACATATATCTGTGCCAGTGTATGTTTGTATATACGACAACGCATGAGTCCGATCTGGCCGTTGCAGCCCAAGCAAGCAACAACTCAGGGAGACGCTGAGCTTCACATACTAATTGCATGTTCGATAATTCCCTATTGATTTACCTGAACCCACGCGACAAGTGATCAAAAAACGTGAAGCATGCTGTCGTCAAATGCACACCAAACCGTAAAATACTAAGATACACTGCATCTCATACACATGGCATCCACATGTCCTTTTTATGTCCAATATTTCTGCTGGTTGTCTGTGGAGGTTTGTTAATGTGATTCAGTGTTTGTGTATGTGTAAATTTGTCCTTTTAAAAAAAAAAAATGCATTGACTTTTTTTACTCCAAAGAGAACAAGCATTTGTCGTCGTAGTACAACTGTAAATGGAGTCACTTTTCTGCACAAGACATTTGTGTGTGATTCGAGCTCTTGAACTGTATCTGTCGCTCCCATTGGACCAGAGGTAATCTAACCAAAAGAATTGAACTCTTTGCTTTATTTATTTAGCATTCATTTGAGGTTGTATATTTTTTAAATGATTTTCTTTTTTATTATTGTTATTGTGAGTTCTTAAAATTGCTGTGTGCTTTTATATGCAGGATGACATGGTACAGACTACAAATTGTAGATGCCTAAAACTAGGAGATGGCAGGTTCAGGAAGTGACTTCATATAATGTACTGTTTCTTTGCCTTTTTTGCCACTGTGCAAATCTTTTGCTTTCATACCAAATATGTTTGAAACTGACAAGAACAATCAAAGTGAAACGTGTCTCAGACATGTTGCTTGGATCATGCCTAGTGAAATGGGTTCAAGCCTCTTCAGTTCTGTAGCATTTCTCTATTATGACACAAAAAAGAAAGTGCAAGAACTGCACAGTGTATTTTTATTTTTGGCTGTTGACAGCTGCTCAATTTTTTTTTTTTTTTTTAAACAAAACACTCCCTGTTCGTGCAAACTGTTAATCAAACTATATCCTGTTCTTCACAAATTAGTCATGAAATACATTGTGAATTTACACAGATTCTTTTTGTTTCTTCATTGGAGACTCGAGCAATTTTTAGGTGTAACAACTACTTGATTCTTTTTTTATACTGTATTTTTCCAAGTTATTTTGTGGTTTGGGGTAGGTCTTCTTTCTGAGTTTGGCTATTAAATTATTTATTTAATCAGTGTAATATGTTTCATAATCTTGTATTCTTAATCTGTGGTATTTTGCAAACCTCAAATCGAGTGAATGTGTAAAAGGACTTGAGGAAAGGAGACCTTTATATGGCCAGTGTTCATTTTGACCGCAACTTTTGATTTAGTTTTAGTCTTATTGTAGTCACCTGTATTGTTTTAGTCAAAGTTTATTTTTTTGAAGTTTAGTTAAACTGTAATGCATTAATTGAGGATTTAAGCATTAAGCTCTTCAGAACCCTACGGGTGATGTCACGGACACATTGTTTTATACAGTCTGTGGACACGAGAAGAAAGTTCAACACCTACTATAGCAGTGAAAAAGAAAGAAGCATAAATTGTGATATTTAACTAAAGCCGTTTTTACTTATTAGAATGGTTGAATTTGATAATTTAATGTCAGTAGCAAAGACATTAAAGTAAGATTAAATACATAAAGTACATTTGTGTAATTTGACATTGCATTTGCACAATATTCTGAGTTTATATTTCACTTTATTCATTTAAAGGAATATTGAATCTGTATTGTGTGAGCACATTTAGGTCTAGAACTACAATAACCATCATGTTCACACAATGCCGCACTTACTGCTGATTTTTCTCGACATGATGACAGGAAAGCTGTCAGTCAATCTACATGGGAAAACAAAATAACTTGTGTTACTTAATGTAGGCTAACCACGACTTTCAGACGCAATCTTTATAATTGTTTTTACTCAACTGTCACAAAATGGACACACACATGATTTTGGGATATCAAAGATATTCAAAATTTAAGAAGGCCAAAGTGTAGGAAGCGAAACATGAATTTGGATGTGCCTTGTTGCCGATTGGAAGCATTTTTCAGCTTTCGGAAAAAGCCTATTTCAGCAAGACGATGACATGCCATGACAGATGCAATATGATGTGGCACTGGAGAATATAGCCTACTGAAAGATCTTGACAAAAATCTTTAATAAAATGGACACAGGATTGTGGGTATATCAAAGACAGTGAAGCATGCTGCTTTCAGATTTTGAGAAGGCCAAATTGTGTGAAGCGAAACATTGAATTAGGATGTGCCTTGCCAATTGGCAGCATTTTTCAGCTTTCGGAAAACACCTTTTTCAGCATGAAGATGACATGCCATGACAGGTGCAATATGTCGTCGCACTGGAGGCTACTGTAAGATCTTGACAAAAATCTTAAATA
The DNA here is from genome assembly GCF_024679245.1 of Pseudorasbora parva. Taxonomy (NCBI): domain Eukaryota; kingdom Metazoa; phylum Chordata; class Actinopteri; order Cypriniformes; family Gobionidae; genus Pseudorasbora; species Pseudorasbora parva. The sequence continues at coordinate 53,210,580 of NC_090174.1, read as the reverse complement.
ATAGGATAATTTAGCTTGGCCAAATAATTATTTTTGCTTTAAAACTATAGGCTAATAATGCACTTACAATTCCATCCACAGGTTTCATTTAATTCTGTTGTACTATTAGCAGCAAATTACATGCATGTGCAAAACCTGATGAATGACGTCTATGATTTGAAAATGTTTCAAACTCCAAAAAACATTGTGTGAAAATCTGACCTTTTGTATAAAGAAGTCATATACAGCTCTGGAAAACATTGAGAAATTAATGTTAAGTTGTCTCTTCATTTTTTCCAGAGCTGTAGATAACTAAATACAATTAGTCACCTCTACTTAAATGTCTAAATGTAAACTTATTATATTATTCTTTTGTTATAATAGAACATCCTCAAAGAAATCAAGCCATATATGGCAGCAGCAGCAGTTATTGAGATGACAATAATAACAAATCATATGAATCATCAAAACTGACGAACCAATAGTCGGTATCCAAATATTTGAACGAACCAATGGGAATTGAGATGGGCGTGTCCCCACGAAATTCAAGCGACAGTTTCGTGGAGAAGGTGCTGCATGTTGTGTTAGCAACACCGTGTGCTAACAGACTCGTTTTTAAAGCTAAAAACAGATATTGCATTTATTTTGATTAAATATTTTACGTGGATGATCGAATAAAGCAATGGAAACAGTGACGGAGGGGGACGTATCTAAACTATCTAAGATAGGTAACGTTAAATGCTGTCCTATAAACTAATAATGTTACTAGGCTAATGTTAGTCATGTAAGTTAAGTTAACGTTACGCTGATAGATATTTAACGTTACTGTTTCTATCGAGTCACATTTGTTTATTTGTATACTATCAAATTACAGAGGAAGTTGTGCTAAGATTATATTTTGGATAATCATGTAACAATGATGTGAAACCCAATGAGCTGATATGTTCAAAACACTGCAATCCGATAACGTTAGCTATGTTATTCGCTTCGCGAGCGTGAGTGAAAAAGCTACGTTTTTGCTTTATAAAGGGACTAAACTGAATTATTTGTGGTGTCACCTCATCGTTCCCTCAGTGAAAAAGCTTAATAAAGGTATAAAATAGTGTAAATATTACCTATTTGGACTTTTACTTTATTTAAGGTCGATTAGTGGCTGGGTTATGAAGCTGTATCAGGGTGTAACGTTACCTATCTGGTTATCATTTCCCATCATTTGTCCTTGCCTTTACTAGTTCGTTAAAACAGTCAGTGCAGATAAACATCCTGCAAATAAAATGTGAATAGTACAGATATTATATCTCCTAATGTTAAGTACAAGCATACATAATAAATAAAAAATGCTGTTTAAAATAGTTGTAGAGCATGTCACACAGTATGCATGACTGTCAAAGATCAACTATGCCATAACCTCCTTATGAGGACACTATCAAAATGATTCATGTCGTCATTCACTTCTAAAATGGAAAAAGTGTATCCATATTGTCCATGTGTCCTGCATCACCCTAAATGTTATTTATTTTAAATAATGACCAGCTGATGATAACATTGTCCTTATCAAATAAATATATTTGATATTAAATGGACATGAAATGTTGATTTGATTTTATATTATTTGATTAGAAATACAGTATATAAAAGAAACAAAACTAGCACATCTATGGAGTTTATTAAATGCTTGCAGGTATGTTAAATGCATTTCTCTTTCATTTATAGAGCAACGCAAACTGAAATTGGCAGAATATCTGGCAGAAAAAGGAAGACTGAAAGCACCTAATCCAAAGTAGGTAGTCTTAAAGGGGCTCTAACAGTTGTTGAATTTGTAGTTTATGTATTTAAACTATATATATATATATATATATATATATATATATATATATATATATATATATATATATATATATATATATATATATATATTCAGCAGTTATTACCATCATAGTATGTTGTGTTTAAGTTCTGAAATAACTTCTATTTTTTTTTTTTACTCAAAGACCATATCTCAAGGAGAAGCCTTGTACAAAGAAACCTGTTGAAAATAATCAGAAGGCCAAAATTGTAAGTTAAAATTAAATTTCTTGAAATTTTGCACTATTCTATGTTGAAAGTGTTGACTGTTGAATTAATGTCTCTGTATTTCTCTCATAGAGAGGTGATGAAAAGGAAAATTGTGGCATTAATGGCACACATGTAAAAGAAGTGAAGAAAGTGAATACATTGGCAGAGGTTAATAAAAACACATCCTCAAAAAAAGGACTTCGCATCCATTCACTAACCAAAGCCCCAGGACAGTCTTCCAGTAGCTCCCGTAATACTTGCCAGGCAGGCTTTTATGTCTTGAAGACACAAAGCAATAGAACTGCTTCTCTTCAAAATCCAAGGAAACCACACAAATCTGAGGAAAATGCAGAAAATAGGACTCATCTACAAAGTCTTCAAAGAGGCCAACACAAACCCCTTCAAACCCAGCCGACTTCCCATGCTTCAAGTAGAAGCCAAAAGACAAGACAATCAAGTCTTGTTTCAGTGTGTGGTCCTTCACAGTCTGGATATGGCATCTCTGCTGCTAGATGTACAGATCAAACATCCCGTACCAAGACGGAGCGTCAGTCTTCAAGGCCTTTGGCTAAGAAATTACCAGAAGTAGCCATCAAAACAATCTCAACTGCCAGTTTGAGGAGTCAAAGACCAATGAACTCAACTGGGACAAAAATTCAGACAAACAATGTTTCTAAAATCCAGGCAAAGCTCACACAGCAACCCAGAAGTCAAAGTGCTGTACCAAAGTTTGGAATTAACAACAGCAGTTCTCAGAGCAGTAAGCCCATAAGCCGAAAATCAAATTCGGCAACAAACAGATCTGACGTGAACCAGAGAAAGGATATTTCATGCGTTATCACAAAAGTTGATGCTACAAAATCTAAATTGCATTGCTCAGTCTTAAACAGAGCCACAAGAACAAGTGTCTCTTCAACTCTATCTAAACCTGCAAACACTGAAGGATCAGCGCTCATCAAAAATAAACCACGTACTACTGTTAAACCAACTAATGCCACTGCTTCTACCAAACTCCTCGGTCGAAACACCAAGAGTTGTGTATTGCCACAAACAACCACTGTGCACCAAGAGCATCAGCAGCCCGCCAAGAGACCCAGCCAGGCCAAGCCTGCAGTGCATTTGCAGACCCCTAAATCCACTATCTGTCCCAGTACTCAAGGTGTCCGAACAGCCCCAGTAGATGGAATGAAGAAGCCGACTGAGGCTCAGGAGGAGAGACTGTAAGTTTACTTCTGTCTGAAGCAGGGTTTCTCAACTCTGGCTCTCAAGCTCCAACCCTTATCAACCCTTGCCTGCATGTAGCTGTCTATATAGTAGCTTTTGCACTGGATGAACCTTTTTATAATTCCTAGAAATAATGGTGGAAATGCCTGCTTTTTGGTAGGAACTATGAATATTTTCGTTCTTTGAATGGCTTTTGTGGGCCTTACTTAGCTCATACTTCAGAGTATGGTCTAACCCAGCACAATAGGAAGCACCAGTGATGTAAGTATACACTGATTGGCTAAACGCATGCCATGCGGAACACAAGTACCTGCCATGTTTTTAAGAGCCATTTACACACACAGATTATAGCCTATATATTTACTTCACAAACTAACTCTACAAACATGAAACACAGTGATAAATATATCTCTCAACCTTTACAATAGAGAGGAAATCTAATGCAACTTTGAGGGGACCAAGCGAAACACGATTATGTATTTCTGCTAAACTAGCGACACTGGATATCACCCACAAGGCAATCACCACTTTTTCATATACTGTGTACTTTATTTGTATAAGTTCTCTAATAACATTAGACAGGGCTGTTAAACTGATCGTAAACTAATGAAGACAGAGAATGTGAGTCTAATATGAGTCTCAGTGCTTTCTCAGTGACGTCAAAATAAGTCACAACAAAAAGCGACGCTTACGTCACTTCAGAGATTCTACTGGTGGTGCAAATGCAACTAGGAAAATGGCCCTAGGGGAACTTTTAGTTCTTAGGGAAACACCTTGTTAGCAGCTAGTTCCTATAACTTCATTCTAAGTTCATATAATTACCCTGTGCAAAAAGGGTCTTATAATTCCTGAAGACCTTGATTGACTTGTTCAGTTATGTTTCTTGGATTGGTGCTAATAGTGCGAGTGCTGTAGTGTTCACTGTCATTTTTTTTGCATTCTATTGCATTAACTAACATTAAAAAAATGACCCCTTTAGGGACATAAGTGTAGTTTGTTTTTGTGTAATCAAGTAATCTCTGTGCAGGCGTAAGCTCCATGAGTGGCGGGAATCAAGGGGCATCACATACAAACGTCCTCCCATGCCTGTCCGGCTGGTGAGGAGGAAGACGGTCTCTGCTATTCCTCAGCCATACTGGACATCTATCGAGAATGATGATGAGGTTCACAACATTGTCTTCGCTGTGGACCGGTCTCTAGATGACTGCCTTAAATTATTACAGCAGGTATTTTTACTATTATTATTATTATATGAGTTTACACTTTTTAAACGTGTGATTAAAGGTGGGGTAAGTGCTATCTGGTAACCGCTGTTGGTATTTCAAATCACCAAAACAAACACGCCCCTACCCCCAAAAGGGTCTCGCCCCTATTTTGATAGCGCTGCCCCACACATACGTAACCCAGAGCAGAGGCATCAACGGCTATGGCAGGTCGAATATTCAATGAAAAAGTCATCCCTTCTATCACAAAAACAAACCGTTCATGTGAACAACTCGATAGTACACGAGCAAGACAGTCAAACTAACGAACATATTACAATTATGACAAGATTAGAGTTACAGCAATCACAAAAACACACAAACAGTTCTCATGAACAACTCGATAGTACACAAGCACACAGTCCAGCTAACGACATATTACATTACAATTAAGAAAAAAGTAGAGTCATAGCGATCACAAAATCATACTGTTTTCATGAACAACTCGATAGTACACAAGCACACAGTCCAGCTAATGACATATTACATTACAATTATGACAAGATTTGAGTCATAGCGATCACAAACTGTTATCATGAACAACTCTATAGCTACAAGTTTGTTATTCCACTCGGCCCGTGTCCTTTTTCTAAAACGGTTTTGAAATAAGACTTACCCCACCTTTGAATGAATGCGCATTATATGGGGTAATGCAAAGTATGCTCTTCCATGGAAATCTGAGTTGCTGATCAAAACAGCCAGCAGTGAAATCTGACTGGCACAAATTCACTAAACATAGCTGATATGTATCAAAAATGTTCTGACTCATTGACTGTCTCGCCTTTGCACATTTTTGCTTTTAGACAGACAGTTTGCCAGGCATCTACCCTGATTAAGACTCTGATGTTTGTTTACATGAAGCAAATGTTGTTTTTACCCTTTCATAAGAATGCTTTCTATGTTTAAAAGACGTAGCTAACTACAAAAAGACAATTTAAATATGAATCCTTGATGTTTCTGTGTGAGTTTCATTTACTACACACACACATCGAACGAGAAGCGCAGTGGCCCATCTCGGGCAACTCACAGATTTTGCACACCGCGCATATTCTATGATTATCAGGTTATGGTCAGCAATATTATGTGTAAAGAATTATGAACTTATGATAATGTATATACTTTGTTATGATTGTACTGCGCAATTAAATTAAATAGCTGGGTACCGTGACGACACCCATTGGCACCGCCTTCAATGTTTATATTAATTATTTACATATAATTATCACCATCATAATTATATTTTTGAGTAAAAAAGTTGGGAACCACTGATCTTGATTGGGAATGTCTGGATCTAGTTGTAACTTTTAACCATTGTTATATGGTTTAGCTGCAATGTTTATGTGACCATGGAAAAATGCACTTTTCAGTAAACGCTGTCGGCGCCGAAACCTTGCCCACTCACAGGAAAGTTGCCGTAAGCACACAAGACAACACTAGCGTACAGTTTACGACGGCACCAGATGTTGGGCTAGACGGGAGGATGAAGGTCCGGGCGGGAGATTATCAGTTCGGTCCCATTCTACAACGGATTATCTGTGAATCCTAGTAGTCTACGATGAAAGATTTTAAAACTATCCCGTGTAGTCACTGCCGAGGCAGGCGTTGGTGGTGATCATAGACTGTAAAAAAATATGGACGTAGTGTCCGTGACGTCACCCATAGGATTCTGATAAGCCGTTCTGAAGCTTAAAGTAGGGGCGAGCTGGGCGTTGCCATCTTGTGAGCGAGTCAACGCGTGTCACTCCCGGATAACAGAAAATGGGCAAAAAGGCGGGATGTGCGCGGAGCTGAGGTGACGCAATAACTATAGACGGCGGATAAATGGCTATCCACTTGTAACAACGCCCTTAATTATGCAGAACCTTAAGGCTTAATATAAAGGAAACGAATGAGTTATAAAAAAATTCACCCCCCTCAGAGTTGTCATGAAGATCAAAATTAGCCTTATAAGCCAAAACCACAATTTGTACCAGGCTGTAAACATGTTTTTTTCTGCTTTAAAGTTGAGAATTTTAACATGGGGCTCAATGAGATTCTGCTCCCTTCTGGAGCCTGTCCCTAGTGGCCAGTTTAGGAATTACAGTTTACATTACTTCCGTATTGGCTTCAAGAGAGATCGCGGGAGGTTGCCGCTTGGTGGTGATCCTCAGCTGTGCATAATTGTTTTGTATTGTAAGCTGTTTTTTAAGTTGTAGGCTGTAGTAACTAATGGTATTGACAGTAACTCTCAATCGAGCAGGCGAATTGATGCAAATGTGCTCTAGTTACGATAGTGTTGGGGGAGGGGCCATATGCTCAGTAGCTCCAATGCGTCATTGAGCCACCGTTGTAGCTCCACCCAAAAAATCCTGAACACCAAAATGGTGGAAAACTTAAACTCAGTACTACACATTTCACACTTCACAGTCTTTCTAACATGTTTCAGCAATACATTTCTTACATTTATAATGCGTTTAGAAACAAATCTCAGAATTGCCGTTACAGGGACTTTAAAACTGTTTAGACAAAACCTGCTTTCACACAGCAATCATGTTAAATTACTGTACAATTACCAGAATGACTTTTGCGGTAAATACACAAATATGTTGTCCACACAATTCTGGCATTTCACACATTAGCACCAAAGTGAGGGGCATTAGGAATGATCATTCAAGCGGAACGCATTTTTGCTCTTAGCAACATTATTCGTCATGCATAATAAGCAAGTTGGCAACCAACTGCATAGCCGCAGTAAAGTTATCAGTAAAGGCTGAATATGTGAAATGTGCTATTGTCATGCAATGCAAGCATTAAACATTTGCTTGCATGCAATTTCCCTAATCACAGTGTTTTCTTGTCCAGCTTTGGTTCAGCGGATCTTAAGTGTTTGCCATTTTCTGGCATAAATGGACCATGTTTATCATTGTTTTACTCCAGTCTCACGGCTCGGAATTTTATTGTTGTCTTTTTTTGAGCTATGCAGTACAAGTTTCATTGCACTCCTTTATTAATGTATACGAATATGAGTCGGATTAGATGATGCTTTCCTCTGGGTGCAAACATGCATATTGAGAACTTATCCAATGCTGTTTGTGTCTTTGTGACAGGGTTTCCCGGTGGAACAGGTCAGAGATGTGCTGTCTCGGGTTCCATTGGCACAGAAGTTTGCTAAATATTGGATCTGCCAGGCCAGACTGATGGAAAAAGAAGGAAACCTGGAGGTCCTGCCCATGTTTCAGGAGGCCGTCCGTGTAGTGAGAGAGGTCAGTATCTCTGAAACTTGCATCATTTTTTTTATTGATTGTAATTTCTTTGACTTATGGCTTGTTTTGTTTTAGTCTGGTAATATGAGAAGCCTCCAAAGAGCTGACAAAAAAAATAGAAATAGTAGGAATGCTCATAATTAACTGGTTAATTGTTAAAGGACAGTACAGTTTTGACAGATCAATATTGTAGGAAGGCCAACCAGTTGGAGTGGTAAAGAAAATGTGCTTTACAAAAAAATGTATGCATTAGGACTGGGACAGTTACCGTTTTACCACAATATGGCGGTCACGTGATGCCTACCTCGGGTCTGAGATCGTCACAGCCATCACCGCAAAAAAAAAAAAAGGTTTACATTCCAGCCTTCATATTTTTTGCTAGAAAAACTAGCTTGTTCACTTTATTGTGATTTTTATTATTATTATTTTTTAATAATATTATAATAATTAATAATTCATTACATTTATATAGCGCTTTTCAAGGTACTCAAAGCGCTTTACATATAAAAGGGGGAATCTCCTCAATCACCACCAGTGTGCAGCATCCACCTGGATGATGCGACGGCAGCCATATTGCGCCAGAACGCCCACCACACACCAGCTGATTGGAGACAGAGTGATGAAGCCAATCATTATATATAGGGATTATTAGGAGGCCATGATGGACAGGGGCCAATGGGCAAATTTGGCCAGGATGCTGGGGTTACACCCCTACTCTTTATCGCAGGACATCCTGGGATTTTTAATGACCACAGAGAGTCAGGACCACGGTTTAACGTCTCATCCGAAGGACAGTGCTCTTTGACTGTATAGTGTCCCCATCATAATACTGGGGCATTAGGACCCACACAGACCACAGGGTGAGCACCCCCTGCTGGCCTCACTAACACCTCCACCAGCAGCAACCCGGTTTCCCAGTTGGTTTCCCATCCAGGTGCTGACCAGGGTCAGCCCTGCTTAGCTTCAGTGGGAAACCTGTCTTGGGCTACAGGGTGAAATGGCTGCTGGTATATAATAAATATAAAGATATAATTTACTATAGGCTACTCTGAACACTGCTTTACGTGGTTTTTACCACAGGGGTGAAGCACAAAGCTTTTACAAGGGAAATAAATGTACAGCTATGAAAACTGGCTATGGATTCATACCAAATGAGAGAGGGAGGCTGAGCCCAATTCAAGATTTGCCAACTTTTTAATTCTGTTTTGTGATCTGGTCATCAAAAATTCAGATTTCAGTGAATTTTAACGTTAGTTCATTTTATCCCACAGGAACTCTCGTTCATTTTCCCACCTTCACTCGTGTCACACTCATTTCCACAGGGAATTATAAACGTTTCTTCCTTTCGTTTGCTTAAGTCTATTATACCCATTCACATCTTTTACTGTGGTAAAGTAGAAAAACACTGTAGGACGAAATTTTATTTAACACAGTTTGTGCTTGTTATTAGACTTGTGGCGCTTCAAGTTTATTTGAATAGCGCAGTTCACACGCAGCGATTTTACTTTTGTTTTCTCTAGCAGTGCCTAAATGTCTAACACTGTGTGTGGATGATAAAATTCGCTCTTCAGACGTTTTACAACAAGTGTTGCTTTGCAACATCAGGAGAAAACATGAAGACGAAGATATTTGAGACACTGTCTATCCAGCTCGTGTCCCACATTCATCTTAAAGCGCAGACCGGCATGCCGCATCTTTGCGTGGCAATAGGCTATAAAACATATTTTTTTAAACATATATTTAATTTTCTTATAGTCTTAAGATTACCATTATTTACTTATTTACTTATAATCATTTAAATGTTTTACAGGCTGTATGTGTTGTTTCACTGACGGAAAATAAACATGGATGAAATGGATGTTTGAGCATTTATTATTTTAAAATGTAGGCTATATATCTGGAATAGACTACAGTATTTAAAATAGCATATATGCATTAGTTATACTCTCAATTTAATTTACAGAGCAAACTATAGAAAAGATTAGTGTGTGCCCCTGTTGCGTGTTTTGTTGAGTGCGGCACAAACTAATCATCTTTTTAAATATCACGGGTTTAAAAGAGGTTTACCGCTGAACCACAGGAATTTCTTGCTTTTCAACCGCGGTAAGAAAAAATCCATACCGTCCCAGCCCTAGTATGCATAATCCAAAAATTGTGTTTTATTGGAAGGTGCAAAAATATTTACAGTGCAGGAGAAGGAAAAAAAAAACTGTACAAAAACAAAACAAAACAGCAACAATGTGCTAATTTTAGCTAAACCAAATGGGCCAAGTTTCCAAATGGGCCAATCCATAATCAGAACTGAAATCCTCTCTGAAGCCTCACCTAAAGGTCATACCAACTAATACAAACAAACATAAAAGTTTGTAACAATAAAATAATATAGTAACCCTATTCAACAAGACAAACTTCAACAGAAAAAGAGTTTAATATAAAAATAAATGGCAAAACATCTTTTTATAACTATGCACTTTTGATAAATGAGGGCCAATGTGTCTGGATGCTAACTATTATTATTTTTATTTTATTTTTAAGGCCGATACCGGTACAAATATTTGGTGATTTAAAAATCCGATATTGCAATATATATATATATATATATATATATATATATATATATATATATATATATATATATATATATATATATATATAAAAAAAACAGAAACAAAAGAACTTCTGATGTTTTTGTGTGTGTGAAATTGTTAGTCCCTATTGCCTTATGGCATACCTTATTACAATGCCAACTTGCTTTTTTCCTTTACATGTAACAGCCAAAATGGACTTGGCAGTCACAAATGCTGCCATGCTTATTTGAGTTAAGAGAACTGATGGGGATTTTCTTTTAATTGTTATTCAAGCAATGTATGTCTTGTGACCATGCTCTTCACGGATGATCTCAGTTGTGAACTTGTGAATGTTCAGCGTGCAGCATGACTCTTGCTGGATCAGCTGGTGTTGCCAACTGGCACGATATAGACTGCCCTCTGGTGGACAAACTATGAAACGCCAACACTCATAATGTGGTTGAGCGGAGTTTCATCCGTTTTTATAATTTTTTTTAAATATTAATTTATCGGCCATCATAAATGCAGATACCGATAGTTTGGAAAATGCGCAATATCGGCCTGCCAATATATCGGCCTACTAGATTGTAAACGTACGTATTATAACGTACTAGATTGTATTACGGACTTTCAAATTAGCAGTGTAACTCGTTATACGTTTGAAGGACTGTATTGTATTTTCATGCATAGGGTGACCTGAATGAATGGCAAGTTAGCAACATTAAAACTTATATGTGTGTGTGCGAGGGAATCTGCATGTTCACTTTGATCGCTTCCTTAATTAAATTTTTGGGGTGAGTTATTCCTTCAAGTTAAATATATTTCATTTATTTATTCCATGCTTTTGTATATGTACATTTATTTATGTATTTTAATGTTATTTTAAATTATGTGATTTAATTTTTCTTTCACAAAAGCGCTGCAGGTGCGTGATATGATCGATGAATGCTCATGTTCTATTGTTTATGCTGTAATTTGCACATTTCAACAAAAAAAACTCCTGACAGATTTTATCTGAATGGGTCATAGACACTTACAAGATTTACTAATTAGAATGATTAAGACATAGTTTGGTTGATATTATTTTGAAATGAGCTAATTCCAGTTACTGCTTAGGCAAGAGCTCGCAGTAACAGGGAATCAAAGAGACACACATGTATGAGTAACACATTTGTTTTCACTTAATGGTATTTAATTTCTCTCAACAGCCAGTGGATGAATTGCGATCTGTGGTATTTGAGATCCTTAAAAAGAGACAGAGTCAAGGTAAAGTGGAAGGATGAGTAATCCATATTTCTGTCATACAGGATTTTTTTGTGTGTGTGCAATTACATGAATTTAGTGTGTATTATTAGTGTATACTATCGGCCAAAAGTTTAAAATAATTAATTAAATAAAGAATTATATAAGTTTTACTCTTACCAAGACTGCATTCTTTTAATTAAAAAAATTGTGTTTTGTGAAATGACTACAAAGTAAAATAACTAATCTATTTTAATTTAAATTGTTATTAATTCCTTTGATGGCAAAGCTCAAATTTTCAGCATAATTTATCCAGTCTTCTCTTCAGTGTCACATGATCCTTTAGGAATCGTTTACAATTATTCATTTTAGCAGTGTGTTTATTCAAAGTTATTTTACAGTTGAGGAATACAGCAAGGAATTCATGTTAAGATGGCAATAAATGCAAGAAGTGCCAGTAATACAAGATTTCAGTTATCATTCAATATATCTAAAACAGGGAGAGATTTAGGATAAGTGAGAGCATAGAGGGGACTTCTTCTCTTTCTTTCGTTTTTAGACACAATTGCTTTACATGATGAACATTTTCACTTAAGGCTGTTATTCATGTATAAACATTGATCTGCAAACATAAACAGAAGCTCAAGTGAACCATCACAGGAAGGAATAACATTACAGCTTTACAATTATAAAATGTAAATACAGCCTTGGTGAGCATATGCGACTTATTCCAACATTTTGATCAGTTGTTTTCTTATGGGATCAGTCCCTTTCAAGTTTACACAGGTGTCCTTTTATTAACCTATATTAACATGTTTGAGTAATATCTCACAAACAGAAAGTGTCCAAATAATTTGTGCAGTATATCTATTGTTTTATCATTGAAAGTAACTAAAAAGGGTGTGTCTGTGCTATTAAAAAAAACCCACTCAGTTTCATGTTTTATCTATATTATCTATCTAAAATGCATTCATATTTATTTGTGGAATACTGTAAGTGTTCAAATACTTTATAGAATCCTCCACATTTATTTAGTTTATTCTAAAATTTCAAGCACATTAGTGTTTTGTTACATTTGTCACAATTTTTTTAATCAAAAATGAACTATATTTTGTGTAGTTTTGTGGTCAAGACCGATAATGTATAATAATGTATAATGAACTGACGGTTGCGCTGTTGACAAACGCGCAGCCTCTCGTGAAGAAATGGAAACAAACCAGTGCCGCTTACACAGAGAAACTCAGTAACATACTGGAGTAAATATTCAAAATGTGAAGGTTTTTATATTTTATAACATAGATAATACAGTTAAAAAACATCACATGACACGACCAAGAGTGCTGTTTTCCTGAATACCATCACGACTGAAAATGACACTGATTTAATGACAGTTTCATAAACAATTAATTAAAATCAGTCACTTACATTTTAGATGCAATATAAACTTCTTTTGTTCTATTTCAGCCGCGAATATATTTCCAAGATCAGATCATATTTCCACATCTTTATTCATTTATTTATTTAATTTCATTATTTATCAGGGACAATGTACAAAATACATTAATCTTACGAAAAGATGTTTTGTACCAGAATTAGCTAATGCTAGTTTCTATCTGCAGTCCCCGGGACTGAACCACAACGCATCTCACAGAACCATCAGCACCACAACGCATCAGAACCACAACGCATCTCACAGCAAAAGTGTGTTACTGAATCATTCGGCGTTTGAATGAATCGGTTGAATCAAAGATTCAATGACCTGTTCATAAGCGACTGTCTCATTCCTGAACGAATCAGCTGTTTGAACTAATCGACTCGGTGACTCACCCATTAAGACCTTCCGCCACCTACTGGTGGTTTAGTTTCATGTTTAAACATTCTTTCCAATTTTTCTTATTTGTATTAAAAATATATATTTAAAACAATCACGTAACATTATTTAATGCAGTTGTAATTTGTCAATGTAAATTATTTAAAAGACAACTCCGGTGAGAAATGAACCTAGGGGTGATTAACAGATGGTTACCGAGTAGATCGTTCTCTGGGATGCGTTTTCATGAAAATCGAATGTAAAGCGTTTTATCTCTAAAAACAGATTCGCTTGTAGCGCTTGTCTATGGGGCACAGGGTAGACACAGGATAGTAAAATTAAATCACTAGTTAATACCACTAACAAGGCTCAAAATAGCCTCACTCTAACACAGTAGCACAACGTTCTCGAAGCACTGAGAACGTTGTAAGTGTACAAAAAGTTTAATAAGAAAATACTTGATAAACACATTGCATTACGCGTTCACGGACAGGCGCCATCTTGGAAAACAGTCTTGACGAATCGATCTACGAGTGCTGTTCTAAGTGAGCTGGTTGATAGGAATTAAGTTTGTTAAATGTAATAACATGGACATTTTTATTTTTATTTATTTATTTTCTCTGTTGCGTTCAGTGTTTTCTTCCGGAAGCAACAGACCATATGATATTCCTAGTCACAGTTCCTTCACTTAGAACAGCGCTCGTGGCTCGACGAGTCGAGACTGTTTTCTAAGATGCCGCCTGTCCGTGAACGCGTAATGCACTGTGTTTATAAAGTATCTTCTTATTAAACTGTTTGTACACTTACAAAGTTCTCAATGCTTCAGTTTGAATGTAGGGACCCTCATTGTGCTACTGTGTTAGAGTGAGGCTATTTTGAGCCTTGTTAGTGGTATTAACTAGCGATTTAATTTCACTTACCCTGTGCCCCATATACTAGCGTTATAAGCTAATCTGTTTTTAGAGATAAAACTCTTTACATTCGATTTCCATGAAAACGCATCCCAGAGAACGATCTACTCTGTAACCATCTGTTAATTACACCTAGGTTCATTTTTCAACGGAGTTGTCCTTTAATTTGATTAGTAACAACCCTATAGCATTCTAATTTATTTTAAATATCAAATTTAAGAATATAAAAGGTAAAATGAAGCATATCCTATATTTAAGATTAATCCTCATAAATATGAAGATTTAAATACATCAAAGCTGATGAAAATGTTACTTTTGAATATTGATATTTAACTCTGCAGATCACCCTTATAGACAACCAGAATTGTGAGTCAGAATGTAAACTGGGCAGGAGATGATAAGCACAATTAGCCTACATTAACCCAAAACTAACTTAATTAAAACGTCACAGCCCATACTGTTTTCTTATTTTTAATTATTAGAATATAGGCATTAAAAGAATAAATTGTTATACAAGTACTTTTAATACTTTAAAGTACATTTAAATCAAGTACTTTTTTACTGTAACTTAAGTAGGGTTGTTGTTGTAGTACTTCTACTTTTACTAAAGTAAATATGGCTCTGGTTATTTGTACTTTTACTTAAGTACTGAGATTCAGTGCTTCTTCCACCACCACTGCTGCTAGCGTCGCGTGTGAAATGTCTTACTCCCCGGTACAGTCAGTGGCGTATGTTTCAGCATGTCATATGAATATAATTTCATGGGTTTTATTTTTTTCAAATGTCAAATGATTGCGATGCTCACATTTACAAGCCAGCGGCATTATAGTAGCCTGTAGTCTATTGGTTTTCCGTTTTACAGAATCTATGATACTTCAATTCAATGTTTGAGTGGTAGGTAATCACCATAACAAGCATGACCGCATCGGTCGGGCACGCCTCCTTCAGCTCACGCCGACGAGCAAACGCTGGTCACATGTTGATCCTCTTCCTGCCTTTAATCCCATCACTTTTTCGTTTCCTCTTATTGCTTTCCTCCAACAAAACCTTTTCTTTCTTATTTTTTTGTGCTGCTTCGGACATGACTATAACATCCGACAAACAAACGATAGTTGGGCTCGCACGTCTGAATGTAAGGAAGGGAGGCTGGTGGTGGAAGTGACGTATATGCTGTAAAGCAGTCGAATTTTGTAGTTCTTTTTGTTCTCGGGTTACTACCCGAACCCTGAAGTTTAAAAGTACGATTAAAAATGATACAGACCCCGTCAGGCTATGGCAGACGTGTCATTCAACCTATTGTAAGTCGATGTATCATCACAAGAGTCTTGAAAATATATTATAAAGGTTGAAAAGTTACGTAGTGCTGCTTTAATACCCTTGCGCAAGATCCATACAGATGTTTGGAAGAACTGGTGTGGAAGAATTAGTTTATCCTCTTGTCTGAAAATTACCCTCTCTAAGCTGTTAAGAATGTTAGAAAAATTAGTTTTCATTGGGCTCACATTACACACACACATGCTCTAACAAAATCTGAGCTTGTTCTTAGTCTTGAATGGATATTGTAAGCATTGTAAATCACTTTGGATAAAAGCGTCTGCTTGGTGAGATTTGTTTTCTTCATTTACAATTATGCATCATGTTCATACAGGTATGTCTCCGATGCCAAAAGAGCCTGAAGCGGTAGAGACTAGGGTGCATGATGAACAGGAAGTCGGTGACGTCATGTGTACCCCAAAACCTGTTGGGGCCCTCATATGTGGAATGAGGGGAGACTCGTCTGTCGTCAAATATAAAATTACAGCCACCCCAGGGTAAGACACTTATATAATCCAAATGAACTTGAATAAACTTCATCTCATATAAACTGTTGCCTAAATGTTCTTTGGAATATGTAACGCAATGTTTGGACTGTTATAGATGTAAAATTAACTTCTAAAAAATGTGCTTTAAAGGGTTAGTTCACCCAAAAATGAAATTGATGTCATTAATGACTCACCCTAATTTGTTCCACACCCGTAAGACCTCCGTTCATCTTCAGAACACAGTTTAAGATATTTTATATTTTAGTTCCAGAGCATATGCAGTCTATGCACACTTTACTGTGCTTTACTGTGTCCATATGTGACATCAGTTAGTTAATTAGAATCTCTTGAAGCATCAAAAATACATTTTGGTCCAAAAATAACAAAAACTATGACTTTATTCAGCATTGTCTTCTCTTCCATGTTCCTCAAAAAAAGATTCAAACAGCCATGAATCAATTATTCGGATCGCCAATGTCTCGTGATTTCAGCAGTTTGGATTGTGTGGCAAACTGTCAAACTGCTGAAATCACGAGACATTGGCGATCCGAATCATTGATTGATTCATTGATTCATGGCCGTTTGAATCTTTTAACCTTTTAAAAAAAAGTAATACATTTAAATAGTTTGAATCTTTTATTTACTTTTTTATAGTAAATAACATTCTTTATTAATACCATTTTCCACATTTAAAATAATTGTAGTCATCAAAACTCTTAATATTTTAGCTTTAACCTCTGATAACTCTGAGAACAAATTTCCTGATTTAATTCTATTTTGATTCCCATTTTAATTTGATCTTCATCCCAGCCCTACTAATACAACAATTGAATATTTTACATTTCTCTATAGCAATACATTTATGAATGAGAAGCCAATGATATGACACTGCTCAAATGTCATTTAGTGATGGTATGTGCAGTTTAGGGTGTATGCTTCAGTCTGGTAAAGAGAATAATATGGAAATGTTTATGTAACATGTGGTGAGATAAAATTTACAGAAGATGACACTGCTAGTTCTTTGTTCATCTCACAGGAAATGAACACATTTTCCAGTAGTCCAGACCTAGACCAAGTATGACGGGAAGTTTGTCCTATCTGCTAATTTTCCTGCAGTAAATTGAGTAATATTTTGTATTTTCTTGTACATTTTAGAGGGAAAAGGAGTCAGCAGGGAGCAGAATCAGGACACGTAGACGGTCACCAAATCCGCTTCTTTACCCCGGTGCGGCGTTCAGTACGGATCGAGAAAACCGCTGTGCGCTTTCCAACAGCCTTGCAGGAACACGACCCCTGTGTGACCTCTCTTTGTGACCTTGCAGGTGAGAGTAAGGAAGAGATTGAAGGTAGTAACACACGACCCCAGAGCTCTCCTGTGTATGTGTACCGGGAGAATGAAGCACTGAAAGACCATGTTCAAGTTAAACTGGTTTATCCAGAGGATGATGAAGCATGATACTGTTTGGTATCTTGCGGTGACCTTCATTTCCCATCTGGAAGCACAGAAATGTTTTTATTCTTTTAAATAGATTTTTTTACTGTTTGTTTTGTCTTTTTTAAATGTCTTTTGTTCTATGAAACATATGTCTTGCTAGGTTTTATCCAGAACTTGAGACTTTCTCTTTATATTGGTTCAATCCTATCTAATTTGTTGATGAATTTCAACATAAGCATTGCTGTATGTACAAATAGCATTGTCTGTAATCTTTCAGCAAAATATTCAACAGAAAAGTCTATTATTTAGAACCTATCCTTATAACTTTAGTTATAATTTATGGATCAGCCTCAATCTCTTTCTCAATCTCAAAAACATGGATTTTAATAAGTGTAAAACATTTTTTTTTTTTCATGATAAATAAACCATATTTGAGTCACTGATGCTATAATTTTATTTCAATGAAGCTGCAGAAATCTAGATGAGACTAAATGAATGCTATTAGGGTTCTACAGTTCAAGCAAACAAATATCTTGGGTCTTTTATTTATTTATTTCTTTTTAAATATTGAAATGTTTGCTGCTGATTGGCTGAACAATTTGTGAGGCTTTTAGGTTGGTGAAGACATAAAAGTTCATGAACTACTGTGTATTTGCATTTTTGGTTCAGTTAAAGGTCAGTTGATAGTAGTAGTGGATTTTGTTAGTAGTAGAATGTCTCAATTGTTACTGAGGAAACTATTGAGTAAGTTCACATGACAAGGCCCAGTAATCTGTATATTTCAACCCCAAAAAATAAGACGTCATTTAAAGCTCACTCGACAAATGATGTCAGGATACTCGCTGGAAAAAATGCAAGCGTGATGCGGCAAGTTTAAAAATGTGATTGCATATTAGATTTCGGTGAGAAACGTGTCCTTTGTATTTGCAGTTCACAGCAGCGGAGTTAAAAGGATTTGATGCAGCAAAATACATTTTGTGAAAGTTTATCGAACTTAAATGTAACTTCTAAAAGTCTACAAGTAACCTTGAAATCAAAATGGACAGAACTTCTGTGTTATGGAATATTGCTGTATTTATAGTAGTTTGTCTGTCGATAAAACTAATTAATCACGCATTTTTTCGGATTAGTCACACATAACATTAAAGTTTTTAATATATTTTCATATTGAAATGTCATATTTAATCTCAAAATGAATGCAGAAACAACTTAAAGACAGTAGCCTATATTTTAAATATTTGTTAAAGGGTATTGTTTTATTAAAGAACGCCAGTATCACATTTCCAATACTGCTTCTGATGTCTCTATGGAATAGATTTATTTTATTTTAGCCATTATAGCCGCTCATGACCCATGAAACCTTGTAAACAGTGCTTTAAGATTTTCAGGTAGGTCTAACAGGCAGGATATAAGAAAGTTTTCAAACATTCACAGTATTCACTGCAACACATTTTTTTTTTTTCTTTTTTTTTGCAAATTATTCACAAACTTGTTTACTATATCATGCATTGTATAATATAGGCTATTCCGATTATCAAATATGTGGAAGTAAATGTTTTGTGTTTAGTTGATATAACTCTCCATGTATTCTGATGATGTTTACTGGCATTAGGACAGGACAAACTTTCACTCACATGAGATCACAGCAATAGCAAACCACAACCATCCAATCAATTCCTGGTGGCCAAAATCCCCCACATTTTTCTTGTTCGAAAAACCATTTCACTTTGATATGTCAGACAATCTGTTTACCATCTCACGGTTCAAAAAGATTTTCGATTAAAATCAATTCGATTTTAAAAATATCAAAATTAAATCCCGACCCGTATCTGCGATAAATCACACGCTAAAATCAATGATTCACAATCACGCCCCGGTCTCGCTCGCTCTCTCGCTCGTCCACCTCGCCACAGAAATATTGCACATTTTTTATCAGCGCTACTACCCGCCCGTACAGAGTTAATTATCCGCCTGCATCCCCGCCCGTGAATTTTAATGTCACAATCCGCCCGTTTTAGCCACTTTTATGCCCGTTGCAGGACTCTACGTCGCGTATAGGCTAGTTAAAAAATGGAGGCGAACAGCCAGCTGATTTTATTAATTTATTAAATCCATTCTTGGACATTTCAGATCGATTCTGAATCGTTGCAAATGAGAATCTAGAATCTTCTGTGAATCTTTTTTTTTTTTTTTTTAATTTTTTTTTTTTTTTGGCACACCCCTAGTTGTTACAAAGCCCATCTCACTACAGTGATTCTACAGTCATTTTATGAAGCAACGAGAATAAAAAACTAAAACTAAAGGAGAACTAATGACTATAATAACGGATTAAGAAAAACTATAATAACGTATTGAAAAGGAGAACTATAATGTATGGCGCAATAGCACTTCTGAGAGTACTTCGACTCTGCGCAGTAAAAAGTCCCGGTTGAAAAATCCTCCCTCACATCTCCCTCTCTCATTTCTGTCAATAGTGAGGGAAGATTTTTCAGGCGTGACTTTTTACTGCGCCGTGCCGAAGTACTCTCAGAAGTGCTATTCCGCCATACATTATAGTTCTCCTTTTTAATCCACTTAGAAAAACGCCACGTTTTATTTTATGTCATACTTGATCGTTCAACTATTCTTGTAACTGTATTTAAAAAGGGAAAACGTGGAGGTGTTTGGTACTTCTAACTTGATCTCTGTTTGGTACCATAGTGAACTGGGCTTAGTGGACTAAGCTAAATGCTATCAGATTGTCACTGACGAGAGAGGTATGAATCAACTCATCTTAGTTAAGGGAATAACATAGTTTAATATGAAAAAGCGGTGAAGTATCCCTTTCATTTGTATAAAAAAAAGATTGAATTATTTTTTTCAAACTCTTATGAGACTTATGAGGAAACAAGCTTGTAAATCTTACAGAATTAAGTGTTTTTGAAAATGCAGAAAGGTTTGTGTGCTGGGTGTGTTTAGTGTCAGGGGAGAGAAAATATTGTTTGTACAGTATGAAAACCATTATGTCTATGGAGTCCCCACAAAGATCGAGTGTTTCTGCGAACCATCTTCCCGCCTCTGCAATAGTTTCTCATTTAGGTCTCAGCCAGATGTCTCCAGTCTCTATTGTTTTGTACTTCTGTCCCATTGGCCCTTATACGGTCTCAAGACACAGGTGTTTGTTTTTTTGCTTCTGACCTACTTACCACTCGTCTCCTGTTGCAGACCTCACTGAACAACGCCGTATTAACGCAGAGGTTTTATTACTTGCTTATCAGCGTTATCTTCTTTGAATTAATGTATCCATATATGCATGATTACATAATATAATAAATAAATATATATATTTATAAACATTATATATCATTCATCTTAAATGCCTATTCAAGTATTACTACTCATTTATGATTACTCTATCCTTTTTACGTCTTATCAGTGCAATACTGTCAGGATATAATTGCTATATTTAAATGTTACTACTTGTGTTTGGGTACAAAAGAGTATTTTTACCTAGATTGGCCATAATGGCCAAATTGGTCAACTTTTTGAAATTATTAGATCCGTATTTTTTTCACTACATTTTGACTTCACAATGCTCTGGAGTTATCGTAAATGATTGGATCACATGAATCGGAAACAATCCTATGCAGCCACCAGTAACATCAAGGCCAGAGCCGTTTCTAGACATTCTGACGCCCTAGGCCGAAATCCTTATTGGTGCTCTGTCAAATTTTTAAAAGCAGCATTGGTATTACATTGTAGTGAATTTACTTTGGTCCATCCAAGGACGCTAAGTAAGGTAATAAATGGTACTCGCATCACCGTTGACAATGTCATTTTTGGATCACACATCACTTAAGGTGTGGTTATGAGTACATCAGATGACCCCCTCTCTTAGTCTCTCGGTGACATTAGTTAAGATCTTTTACCTTGAGTGTATGAGAACACTCCACCCAGGAGGCTTTCCAATCATTTAGAATGAATGTGAAGGGGGGAGAGTTGGTCAGATGATTTATCTGAGAGATTTGTGAGATATCTAACTTGTAGAGTTATTATCAGCACAAGGAAGACACGATTGTAATGAAATAGATTTTATTAACAAAAGATGAACAAGAATAACTAACACAACTACTGAATACAATGAATGATAAAGGAATAAAGTGCACAAGATGCATAAATGAATATGATTAAGTTGAGTGTGGCTAAATAAGAGTTGCGTTATTTAAAGGTGTGATGAATTGAGGAATCAACTTTCCCTTGAGCTTTTGATATATAAAAGGTCATGGTAATATAAGAATATCCTCTTAAATTTCAGAGCTGAAAACTTCCTTGTTAGTCAAAGAAAAGCTTTTATATTCACCAAGCTCAGCAAACGGTCCTGTGCTTCATTCTTGCATCATCGTGCTACAAAACATGCCTCTACAGAACGTGTAATCCAGTAGCCTCGCACACAGGCTCATGGAGGGCTCGTGCTAGCTGGTCAACAACAATAAACATGCTGAGGAAGATAGCCAGATATTGCGCTATTCCTGGTTGTGGAAGAACACGTTCGCTGCATAAGCTTCCTTCTGATCCTAATATTAGGAATGTGTGGTTGAACTTTATTTTTAATGAAGTTCCAGCTCACGTGGGGAAGACATGCTCACTTCAGTTCACTGCGGGATCGTTTGTAAACAAATCTCCGGACGATGCTGGATTTGGATCCCACAGGATTGGTGCAACACACTTATGAGAGTAAAACATGTTTTTATGTGTAATAGTATTGCATTGTTATAGATCGTTTTGCTTATGTGTACGTGTCTAACAGAGCATAAGTTACCTTTAGCACGCTGGACTCAGACACGTTTGGGCCAGGGCTCGCAAAGCTCTGCAGGCCGATGAATCTCATATTCTGTTCTTGTTCTGTGCTGTTGTCTCTCTCTCGACTTGACATCTGAAGGGCGGCACGCGCACGTGTATGTGTGTGCGTGCGGTTCGCGCTTATATCGATCGATCCTATGTGTAATATAAAAATAATAGTCTAATCAATCGCGGGTGGGTGAGAAATAAATCATTGTGTTTGTTTGATAAAGACGTTTACGAGACCTGTGATCGAGATAATCATTCCGGTTGCCGCTTCTCCCTCAATCTCTCCTCTCCCTCATGTGATGCATCAAACAAAGAAACTAAAGATTATTTATTAACTAGCGTCAGTTATATTACCTCTAATGTGAGTTAGAAAATCATATACGGATAATATACAGCAATATCAAGGTCTCTGGAAAGAGGTTTGGTTAAGTGATATTTATGTTACGTTCCTTCTTCCACTGGTTTCCTGGGAGACAATGCAGTAGGGAAAAGAGCTGGGATCCGTTTCAACAGCCTTGAACACGAAGATCTGTGGGATGCTGATCTCCTAAGGGCACCAAAGGGTCCTAAAATCTGGAACGCGCAGATGAGGCACTGAAGTAGATAGGCGGTCCTTTATCTGGAACACGCAGACGAAGGAACCTTTAAGTGAAAGTTTGCTCTCCTGAGCTTAACCTTGTTGCATATGTATCTGTTTGTCTTCTGCCTCTGTGGGCCAGACACTCAGGACTTGATCAATCCGCTTTTGTCTCTGCTTTGGGCTGCATCATCACTGTCTCGCTGGACTAAAGCTCTGAACGTAGTGTTTGTTAATGTCTCTTTCCTTACAGGCCGGAGGCTCAGAACAGGGTCGTATCTGTTGCTTCCTCACATCCTCCCAGGCTCAGAATGTTACAGTATATCTGTTAGAGACTCACAGTTTCATCCTTGCCAGATATATCTGTAACAGTCTAATCCTCGCAGGGCAGACTGATAACAAGGAGTGTCTTTTGAAAGGGTACCTTTATCCATTTCCGATGAGGAGATTACAAATTTGGCTCTTATTCTTTCCAGTGTTGTAATTGGCACACCCTTGGCTGTGTTTGGCTAACCTTTCTTTCCCTAACCTCTAGAACATCTTTGCGTACTGTATACACAGTAAAATAGGGTGTCAAAATTGTACCTTTAGGGGTGCAACAGCTTGTCGCTTGGGCAGTACCCTTAAAAGAACAACGTTGTACCATTTTTATCACAAAAAGGTTCATAGTAGTACCTTAAGGTACGCATTTGTACTCAAAGGTACTAATATGCACCATTTAGGAGTAAAACAGGTACAAAGATGTCCTTTTAAGGGTACTGCCCCAGCGACAAGCTAAAGGTACAATTTTGACACCCTATTTTTCTGTGTTAGAAGTCTTTAAAGTTTACCAGTGCATTTATCACTTTCCAAACCAACATCAGAATACCCTTGGCAATATTCTAAACAAATAGACACGAAAAATGATGGAAAGAGATTGAACTGTCATGTTGTTCATTAACAGCTGATTCTGTGTAAGATGTTGCATTACAAATAGCGTTCACTGGGAATACTTATTTCTATGAATAATTATGAAAGGATGTGTGTAGTTTACATCAGTCTTAAGATTTCCAAGTTATGAATGGATTTGTATGGATCAGTGTGTTGTTTCTTTGTTTCACCCTTTACTGCTGAGGTCCTGAGGAATTTTTATGGCAGTCACAGACCACATTATGGATTAGTCTCTATATGGGTGAAGGGCAGAGACTGCATGTGGACCAATGAGAAGTCCTGTCCTTTACAGTGCCAGAGGTCTTCTTCTTGCCCTCTAATAGTGGTGTCTGGTTGTTGTCTGAGCATCTTTATCTAAAGGCGTTGGACAGTTTGTTTGTGTTAGTCCAACAAGATCCAAATGTAGCAAACCTTTGTCCTTGGGTGTGTGTTAGGGGGATAGAATGAAACGGCGTTGATAAACAGCGATTTTGCCTCTTGATAGCACACAAAAATGGCATACTAACTGGCGTATCATACATACGCCATTTCATGAGATCAGTCTGGCAAAATCACAAAACAATGTTCTTCTGTTAAAAAACAAAACATTCATAGCTTTTTATTTAATAAGCGCTAACGGGCCAAATGTTTCAATATTGTAGCTTTAATTTTTGTGGAAATTAACTTTATGCTACAAGCCCTTTTTGTTTGAGCTTTACTTGTATTGAATCCAGAATATTTGTAAGACCACATTTATTATTTAATATGTACTCTGTGTGCTTATGTAAACTGTTAAAATCTTAGACCAGCTAATAGTTTTCTTCCCACACTGATAAAGATCTAAAGGAGGAAAACTAAAAGTCCTGTTGTATTGCACAACAGTCTTTCTCGATTTGGTCACTACACTTATTTTCCCATAAAAAACTAGTGATGGAACAATATATTCCACTGATGTTTACTTAAAATGTGTGCTGTTTGTGTTAATATTATACACAAAGTATTTTACTGTCAGAGGAGCACGTTTTTGTTTCTGACATTTGCGTCAATGCCAATGACAAACTGCCAGTGACGATAGTTGACAGCTACTAATGCATATTTCACAGCTATCAAATATTCTTTTGGTGAGGAAATATTTTGCATGCTTGAGCTTGTCAAGTAGGAAAAAGTCCCTTGTGACTGGTTTTAAAGCTGTAGTTTTGAGATAATGTCCAGGTCTCAGTTTCCACTAACATTGCCAGATTAAAGTCTCCATGAAATTAAGACAGTTCTCATTTCATTTATTGCAGTTTACTCGGAATATTGCAGTTTATTATGAATAATTTGTCCGTAAATACATTCATGCGTCCTTGTAATCTTTACTGAAAAACATTAACTTGTCTTTACATAAACATCCATTCCCTCCAGCTACCTGACACTAACATGAATTAACAAATGACAACAGCCCAATCAATTCCTAATGAAGGTTCTGTGAATTTTAATTTAAAATGGAGGTTCTGTGAACAGTGGAGACGTCCCCATGTTCTGTTTGAGTGACAGGAATGCTCAGTTATTTCTATCAGTCCTGTCAAGACTGAAATCAGAAGAAATGAGTTTAAGTGTGTTTAATACTTGGATTAACCCCTTTACTTCTCTTCCTTGACGTGTCACTAAGCCATGAAAAAGCACAGCATTCTTCTTTAAGACAAATAAAATCAGAGTTATTAAAAACGTCCTGGCGTATTCAACTTATGGAAAAGTGTTGTGCCCCCTGCAGTTTAGGGGACACAACACTAGGACCTGATTAGCCAGGATTTTTTAAATAGAACTCTTACTATAGTTGTCTGAAAGAAGAATGCCTACTCCCAGTATAGGATGACTTAAGGGTGAGTAAATCATGGGGTCATTTGTTTTATTTTTGGGTGAATTAACACTTTAATAGTGGATTAGAACTCTTTGGGAGACAGGTTAGACTGTGTGGACAGCAACAGTTTCTTAAATTTTTCTTAAATTCTTAAATCACTTAAAAACAGTGATACAATCGCATATTGTATCACTGTTTCACACTAATGTTTTGTTTTCATGGAAAGTTTAATTTTGTATTTTTGTTAGAAAGTAAACCAGATATTGTGATCCATAAACCATGGCATCTCTGTGTGCGCTTTGTGGGCACGTGTATCGGGAGAGACTCCTCCGCTAACCTCAAAGGGTCAAAGAAAGATTTACAGAAGATTAGCCTCGATACCATTTGTGATCTCACATGAAGTTTATAAATATCTTGCAGAGTCCCCATTGCTGTCCTGCTTTTCTCCGATCTTGGGCAACGATCATTCTGCCTAGATACAAATGTTATGGGTTTTAAACTGTGAGTGACTAAGGGCATTGTTAGACTGATGGATTTGTTTTAAGATAATGTTTTAATGTCAAGCTTGTAACGAAGTTTCATATACCTCTGAAACATTTCTTTTAAATGCAACTTAGAAGTTTTATTTTTCATGCAAAAAGAATTCTCCCCCAATGCCCACACTGAAACATTCTCCACACGATATTGTTTCATTGAGGGATAAGATTTAAAGATATTTCACTAGAGGATTGGGCTACAGTTGCTATATGCTTCAAGGCACAAACGTACATCTCGAACACTCGGTTGAGATTTACAGTTTGGATAGTAAAAAGCCTGTGATTTCTTTTCATTGTGTGTGGGTGCGAATGTGTTCTCATAAGAATACGTGTCTATCTTTGCGTAAAGTGTAGTTCTACAACACGTACATTTACTTACATTTCCATACACACGAAAACGATTGATGTATTGACAGCATTAAAATTTACATTTTTAATTACGTATTGGCAGCACTAAAAAAGTCAAATATTTACGTGTCCATGTGGATGTCTAGCAGCTACCATGCATGGGACTGCAACACATCATCAGCTGAACTACTTTTGGTAGAGTTTTTAACATTTTTGCAACAAAAAAACTAGTGATTGCACTTGTCTGTGCGTTATGCTTTTATTTTTTAAAGTACATCGTTTTGAGGAATGGTTAGGTGTAGGATTAGAAGTTTAAAATATTGGTTTAATGCTATATTGTTACTAAAATTGACACATTTCTGTCCATTACGTTTTATTCTTTAAATATTCTATATAAAAAGGGTATTTTTAGGTTAGGTGATCTTACAAAATGGTAGATTCCTTAAAGGGGGGGTGAAATGCTGTTTCATGCATACTGAGCTTTTTACACTGTTAAAGACTGGATTCCCATCCTAAACATAGACAAAGTTTCAAAAACTAATGTTCGACGTTTGATGGAGTATTTCTGTGTCAAAAATACTCCTTCCGGTTTCTCACAAGTTTCGGAGAGTTTTTTTTCGAGTATGGGTCGACTTGATGTTAATAAGAGCGGAAGGTCCTTGTATGGGCCGTACGGGCTCTTCTCCCGGTAGGGTGCACGTGCGCATGACTAGAGCGAGAGAGGAAATGCACGCCCATAAAAACTCTCTCAGGTGCAGATCCAGTCGTCCGTGAACACTTATGTCGCGTGCCGCGCTCCACTTTATTCCTATGAGTGACGTCAAGCGACTTCACCGCTTCAGCACAGCATTCCGGGAAGGCAGCGCTGCATTTGAACCAATTTGAACGCAGAAATGCCGGGAAGCTTCACAACATCGGATTTCCACGGCACTGCTGTCACAGGACTTTACCAAATCATCCCAAAGAAGTGTGTTTTTGACGGAGCGGTCCCAGCGATAAAGGTTCGGTCCTGCTTTGGAAACAGGCGGTGAGTTAAACTGCTTCAAATGTCTGTGCTGTTGCTTATCGTCGCGCGAGTAAACATCAGTAAACGACACGATCGCGTGCTTCGTCATTCAAATGCGCTAACGGACTCTATTGTTGTTCTATGTATAACGTTACACTAGTCTGACGTGCAAAACCGTTTTGCTTGCTACTGCTAAGGTTTAGTCGCATACAATAGTCCATAAACCGAGTCATGTCCCCATAAACTGCGAGTAAACAAGCGTAAATGTTGACATGACTCCTGTTCAATTTATTTCAGCCTCCGGATCTGATTCTGACAGCTGAGATCGATAGCGATGGGTTTCTCCACGCTTGAGGACGTCACCGCTTTGTTCGCGATCGTCATTCTTTAGCTCCGCCTACTCGATACGCCTTCAGGCGCTCGTTTTTTTTCCGGAAAGACTCTGTACAGCCTATATTTCTTTTATAAATATAATAAAACTAAAGACTTTTCGGAGATATGAAGGATGCAATACTACTCTATAGGTACTCAAGATTGACATGAGATTGACTGAAACTGAGTGTTTCACCCTCCTTTAATACTTTGTAGTATGAAATATTAAAGAAATAAAGATGACGAGGGGGAAAATGCCCGATTTCCCAACATGTTGAAGTCGGGGGAGAGACGCACACTTTGATTAGACTGGATAAAAAGATGCGGCATCTTAATTGTTAAGAAAACGAAATTAAATAAATTCATAAATCAAGCCTTTATTACACAACACAATGGGCTATTCCATACAGCATTCAACAACAACAAAAAACATTTGCGACTTTGCGCTCCTAAAGGGCTTTTTCCCAAAAGTGGACTCTCTCTCAGTTGACCTGCTGATAAATTCTCCAAGCAGTGACGAAACAAACATCACGTTCATCAATAATATGCATCTAGAGCTGAAATGGAAATTGATGGGCCGCCTCCAGAACTGCCTGCACTCGCCGCTGAACCACACCAGAGCCTGCAACATTTCTCCTCCACAGGCTGGATTAATGGATATTCTGCCAGGGAGCATTTTAAAAAATGCGGGTTGGGTACGATATTTTCTTTTTGGCGGTCCGAGTTGCGGGCAGGTTAGTTGAAAACGTCGGTCTGGTACGGGTTGTTTATACATTGACCCCGCGCATCACTGATACCTAGACCAGGCTGGAATGTGAGTAGGTGGTGTGGGGTGACTCAATATATTTCACAATTTATTTCTCCCCAATTCCTCTAAGCCCTGTATTGTGTACAGAGTATCTACGCAGACAAATGTTCTTTGTCTATTAAAGAAAGTAGGCTAAGTTGGTGGATTTATGTCTACTTCAAACAAAATGCTCTATTGCCCTATGTTGGAAGAATGCTAGCTGCCCTTCCCTTGGATTATGGCTGAAAGCTTAGCTCTTGAAAAACTGCATAAAGTAGAAAATCAGAGAGGTGTTTTTGGACTTGGAGATATCAAAGAGGCTCTAAAGTGCATGATGTTATGGAATAAGATGAATGATTATGAGGATTGTGTGATATAAGTCATGTGATTACCTAAATATTTTTATTTATGTATTTATTCATTTTATATTTTATATTATTATTTGCATATTCTTACTCACAATGGTTTGTTGTTGTGTGTGGGGGATTGAATTTAGATCAAATGTTGCAATTATCTTTTACTTTTTTAATACATGGTGGAATAAAACTTCCATGAGCCCTGCTCAAACAACTGATTACCATAATTAAGCAGAATAGGCTTTGAAATATATATATATGTTGTAAATGTATCCACCATCACCAATCACTGCAGATCAAAAGGCATGTACAACTTTAAGCTGTTGGCTTTTACAATCTCACCCAACTCACATCATCTCTGTACTTTAAATGCATGATGGTCCTCCACTTTTAATCATCTCCAAGCGAACATGTTTTGGGTTCTTACTCGACAAATTTAAGGTGTCGAGTGATGAACCCGGTTCCCTTGCATAGAAATTGCTCCTGTCTGAAGGACAAATACACTTTTTGTAAAATCGGAAGTAATGTACTTTATATTACTTTACATTTAATAGATAAACATACTTCAAAATTTTCAGTGGAGACTTATTTATTTTTTATACAGTGTACCTCTGTCTGTCTATCTATCTATATTTCTGTCTGTCTATACTTCTGTCTGTCTGTCTATCTATCTATATTTCTCTGTCTATACTTCTCTTTGTCTGTCTATCTATCTATATTTTAGTCTGTCTATACTTCTGTCTGTCTATACTTCTGTCTGTCTGTCTATCTATCTATACTTCTGTCTGTCTGTCTATCTATCTATACTTCTGTCTGTCTATACTTCTGTCTGTCTGTCTGTCTATACGTCTCTCTGTCTGTCTATACTTCAGTCTGTCTGTCTTTCTATACTTCTGTCTGTCTATACTTCTGTCTGTCTGTCTGTCTATACGTCTCTCTGTCTGTCTATACTTCAGTCTGTCTGTCTTTCTATACTTCTGTCTGTCTATACTTCTGTCTGTCTGTCTGTCTATACTTCTGTCTGTCTGTCTATCTATCTATACTTCTGTCTGTCTATACTTCTGTCTGTCTTTCTATACTTCTGTCTGTCTGTCTATACTTCAGTCTGTCTGTCTTTCTATACTTCTGTCTGTCTATACTTCTCTGTCTGTCTGTCTATACTTCGGTCTGTCTGTCTATACTTCGGTCTGTCTGTCTATACTTCGGTCTGTCTGTCTTTCTATACTTCTGTCTGTCTATACTTCTCTGTCTGTCTGTCTATACTTCGGTCTGTCTGTCTATACTTCAGTCTGTCTGTCTATACTTCGGTCTGTCTGTCTATACTTCAGTCTGTCTGTCTTTCTATACTTCTGTCTGTCTATACTTCTGTCTGTCTGTCTATACTTCTCTCTGTCTGTCTATACTTCTATCTGTCTGTCTTTCTATACTTCTGTCTGTCTGTCTATACTTCGCTCTGTCTATACTTCTGTCTCTCTGTCTGTCTTTCTATACTTCAGTCTGTCTGTCTTTCTATAATTCTGTCTGTCTGTCTGTCTATACTTCAGTCTGTCTGTCTGTCTATACTTCAGTCTGTCTGTCTTTCTATACTTCTGTCTGTCTGTCTTTCTATACTTCTGTCTGTCTATACTTCTCTCTGTTTGTCTGTCTATACTTCGGTCTGTCTGTCTATACTTCTGTCTGTCTATCTATATTTCTGTCTGTCTGTCTTTCTATAATTCTGTCTGTCTGTCTATACTTCTCTCTGTCTGTCTGTCTTTCTATACTTCTATCTGTCTGTCTTTCTATACTTCTGTCTGTCTATACTTCTGTCTGTCTGTCTTTCTATACTTCTATCTGTCTGTCTTTCTATACATCTATCTGTCTGTCTATACTTCTGTCTGTCTGTCTGTCTATCTATCTATATTTCTGTCTGTCTGTCTATACTTCTCTCTGTCTGTCTGTCTGTCTATACTTCTGTCTGTCTGTCATTCTACTTCTGTCTGTCTATCTATCTATACTTCTGTCTGCCTGTCTGTCTTTCTATACTTCTGTCTGTCTGTCTGTCTTTCTATACTTCTGTCTGTATGTCTTTCTATACTTCTATCTGTCTGTCTTTCTATACTTCTATCTGTCTGTCTATACTTCTGTCTGTCTGTCTGTCTGCCTGTCTGTCTATCTATCTATCTATATTTCTGTCTGTCTGTCTATACTTCTCTCTGTCTGTCTGTCTATACTTCTATCTGTCTGTCATTCTACTTCTCTCTGTCTATCTATCTATACTTCTGTCTGTCTGTCTGTCTATACTTCAGTCTGTCTGTCTTTCTATACTTCTTTCTGTCTGTCTATACTTCTGTCTGTCTATACTTCTCTCTGTCTGTCTTTCTATACTTCTGTCTGTCTGTCTGTCTTTCTATACCTCTGTCTGTCTATACTTCTGTCTGTCTGTCTATACTTCTCTCTGTCTGTCTATAATTCTGTCTGTCTTTCCATACTTCTGTCTGTCTGTCTATACTTCTTTCTGTCTTTCTGTCTGTCTATCTATACTTTTGTCTGTCTGTCTATTAGGGGTGTAACGGTTCACAAAATTCACGGTTCGGTTCGATACGATACACTGGTGTCACGGTTCGGTTCGGTATGTTTTAGAAACAGCAAAAAGAAAAAATTGGCAGATAAATTACCTTTTTTATTATTTTTTTATTAAAACTAACAAAGTATGATTTCTTTTTTTTTACATTGAACAATGATGGAGCTATACTTTACCCATCTTCTATGTAGTTACAGGAATAAGACATTAGCTCTTTACATTAGCGTGTGCAGTGCGTGTTGCGTTGCGTTGCGTTGCGTTGCAAGAGCCCCACACCCTGTAGTGCTTTCACATATGCTGCGTTTGCAGTCCGCAACTGATCCGCTGTTGCACACCACAAACACAGCATTGATTCATTATTTTTTATTTAAAATCCAAAGGTTTTTACTGAACATGCCTCGTCAGAATTCCAATTCTCTTTGTTTACTCTTTAATAGAAGTCAGGTTACGTAGCCTACTACATTTAAAAAACATTTTATTAAATTAATTTATTCATATTTATATACTTTAGATTTAGCTCACACAAGTGGCAAAACATTTAAACATAGTTTATAGCCTAAATCACAAACATTTTAAATTAGAAACTTAGTCTATTCAAAAAGACTCTCGTCTTTTCTTTCGTTTTTACACCCTTTTAAAAGAAATCCTGCAGGTCAAAAATAACTTTGCTTTTCACCTCCAAGAAATTACTATGAGTGCTATCCATTATGGCACTTTTTTTTAACCTAAATGCCAGGTAAGGTGTCGTTTTGTTGCTTTACTTGAGAAAAAAAAGCCATGTGTTGACTTTGAAACAAGAGTATATTTTAAATGATATGCATCTGTGGTGAAATTACTAGATTTTCGCGTCAGTACATGTTTATTTTAATGCGAACAATGTTCTATCACTTTAATGCAGCAGCGCAGCGCAGCAAAAAATAGACTCGGTACGAAAACGATCCGTGCACTGCTGCAGACGCAACGCTCCTGGAACGGACACGGACAGCATCCGCGTGCAGTGTAGCTGTCATCCGTTAACATGGGTACTGAAAAAAATACGCACCGCACACGGAGTATGTGTGAAACGGGCGTAAGGTCTCATATCCGCGGCTATAAATGACCACTCGCCGCGGTGATGTCTTTTGCCATTTGAATAAGTTGGAAATGTCTGTCTAAATGCTGCGGGGATAGTTTGTGGGATAGTTTGTGGCTGTTTCTTCTTTTTATCGTCTTGTTGTCGGCGTAAATGAGTTGATTGACATGACATAAATGACATGCTGCCATCTTTAACCAAGATGGCAGCATGTCTCTCTTCTCTCTCGTCTCTGTCCTGTTTGTCCTGCTCAACGTTATTTTAAACTGGCTGTTTATGGACCCGATCTATGCCTATACCCAGTCTGTTTTTTACACAATTTGAAACTCTGTGTTACCGTCGGCTGCGGGTAGCATCTAAACCTCCTGCAGCTAAATGCTCCAGGCTCCGGTTGTTGAAAACCCTCTACAAATGCGCTGGATGCCTACTTCAGTCCAAACAATAGTCCATATTTCCCCTTACCCATTCCATATTTCCCCTTTCCTACCACAATTCCCATATTGTCGCGCTAGGCTTATGGACAAGCACCCAATAGCCGAAGTTACACCGTCGTTTACAAACGTTTGTGGACATACCTGCGAAACTGCCCGCTGAATTCTTCCTGGTCTCCCGTAGACGAGTTACTCCCCATCATGGGAACTCTACAGGTAATCTGGTTGTTACTTTTTACTTTGGATTTAAATTGTTCAACCTGTGCGTATCATGAGGACTTTACGACGTCTTTGCGATACACTACATACACTTCGTCAAAGAACACACTACACACACATACTCCAAAACAGGAGTATTGCACCAAATTTTTCATCCATGAACCTGATATTTATCTTTCTCTTGTTTGTTTGCGTTTGATTAGAGACAATTTTATAGATTTTGGACAAAGATCATGTCTTCAGCATTGTGAAATCAAACGAGATGATATATTAAAGCATGTTTGGAAACGTCGTTTTATTATATTGATGTTACTGCTGGCTGGAAATGTTAAGCCAAACCCAGGACCCGAGCCTGAATGTTTATACACACCAGGAGTTTTCGCTAGTAAATCGGGCTTGAAATTTTTACATTTAAATATCCGTAGTCTAGTGCCAAAGATAGATTTTGTTAGGATATGGGCAAATTCGACAAATGCAGACATTTTTGTTCTATCAGAAACATGGCTAAAAAAATCTGTTAGTGATAATGATATTGCGATTAGGGGATACAATGTATTTCGTGCTGATAGGAAGAGTAAGGGAGGAGGTGTGGTTATTTACGTGAAGTCTAAGTATCATACCACTCTATTGAAGACTATGAGTATCGCAAAATGTTTTGAATTGCTGGCTATTGATCTGAAATTAGGAACTACCAGTTTGATTGTTGCTTGTTGTTATAGGCCCCCGTCAGCTCTTAAAGAAACATTATCAACACTCTCAGCTGTGCTGACAGAGATTGTAAATCACAAAGAAATAATTCTGCTTGGTGATTTAAATTGGGACTGGATGAAAGATGATTCAAAGGACTTAAAGGCTTACTGTGATTCTGTTAATTTAACACAAGTAGTAAATTCTCCAACTCGCCCAAACACAAAAAATTTAAATAAATCCACGTTAATTGATATTATTTTAGTAAACCGACCTGATAAATATACAGAGGTTGGTATTTTCCCAAATGACATAAGTGATCACTGTGCTATTGGGATAATTAGAAACTGTAAACCTGTGAAAACACCTTCAAGAATAGTGGAGAAACGACACTTTAAGACCTTTGACCAACAAGCTTTCATTCATGATATGTATCATTGTGATTGGGATAGAATATCATTCATTCCTGATGTTGATTTGGCATGGACTTATTTTAAGGGTTTATTTATGGGAGTTTTAAATAAACATGCACCTCTAAGGAGGTTCAAGGTTAAAGGGAGGGATAACCCTTGGTTTTCTGATGCATTATCCTCTCTGCTACATGAGAGGGACCTGGCCTGGGCTAGGGCAAGGAAATCTGGCTTAGCAAACGATTGGTCCAGCTTCCGATGCCTAAGAAACAAATGTATAGCACAGATACGTAAAGCTAAAGCACAGTTTTATCTAGAAGAGACAACCAGAAATTTGCATAATCCAGCAAAATTTTGGAAAGCTATTAAATATTTAAAATCTAACTCCTCATCATCAAGTTTACCAAAGCAAATAAGTGTTGATTCGAGACAAATCACAGATAAAAAAGAGATAGTGGACTCCTTTAATCAGCACTTTGCCTCTGCTGGGCATCTTTTCAAGTCAATGCCAGATCAACCCTTAGACACAGAGGTCCTGAATGTTAGAAATATTAACACTTTCTCTTTTAAGCCAATTACAAGGAAAATAGTCCTGTCAAAATTGAAATGTGTAAACTGTAGAAAGTCAGCTGGACCGGATGGGCTTGATCCATCTCTCCTGAAGCTTGCAGCTGATATTATTGCCAAACCACTCGCTCAGATTTTTAATTTGTCTTTGGAACAAAATGTTATTCCTGAATCCTGGAAAGTAGCACATGTGATACCTCTTTTTAAAAGTGGGGACACCACACTATTGGACAATTATCGCCCTATATCTAAATTATCAGTACTGGCTAAGATATTTGAGGAATTAGTAAGTGAACAATTAAAAGAGTTTTTAACCTGTAATTGTATCCTCACCCCTTTTCAGTCAGGCTTCAGAAAGGGGCACAGCACCGTCACGGCAGCCACTAAAGTAATTGATGACATTGTGTCTGCCATTGATTGCAAAAACTCAAGCGCAGGACTGTTTATTGACCTTTCTAAGGCTTTTGATACAGTGGATCACAGCATTCTTTTAAAATGTTTAGGTAAAATTGGGGTGTCCTCACATGCGGTAAGTTGGTTTAAAAATTATCTTACAGGGAGATTTCAATGTATTACATGTGATGGTATTACATCAGGGAAGGCTGCAATTACAATCGGTGTTCCACAAGGCTCCGTCTTAGGGCCACTTTTGTTTACCGTCTACATAAATTCTATCTCTGAACGTGTAAATGCAAATGTACACCTTTATGCGGATGACACCATCATCTATTGCACTGCACCCTCTCCATGTGAGGCTTTAATAAAACTGCAGGAGGCTTTCACAGTCTTGCAAGAAAATTTAAGGAAATTAAAGTTAGTGCTTAATGCTAAAAAAACCAAATACATGTTGTTTACGCACTCAAAGTTCAAAGTAAAATCACTACCTCCAATTGTAACCGCACAGGGACAGGAAATAGAGAAGGTGTCATGCTACACATATCTAGGTTTTTTATTGGATGAAAATATCTCTTTTAATCCTCATGTCATGCATGTGGTAAAGAAACTTAGAGTAAAGCTAGGTTTCTTTTTTCGAAATAAGGCTTGTTTTAATTTGAAAGCTAGAAAAGAACTTGTAGCAGCCACATTTTTATCTGTTCTGGATTATGGCGACATTATCTATATGCATGCCTCAAAGTCTGTATTGCGTTCACTTGATTCTGTCTACCATTCAGCACTACGATTTATAACAAAAGCTGATTATAGTACACATCACTGCAATTTGTACAGCTTATCTGGTTGGTTACCACTGTCTAAACGCAGAAAACGCAATTGGTTGATTTTCATTTATAAAGCAATTACTGGATCATTACCATCATATTTATCCGTTTTTTCATTGGCAACAAACAATAGATATAACCTCAGGTCAAACAATAGCATACTTTTTAATGTGCCTACTGTTCATTCCGAATTTGGTAAAACAGCATACCGTTACAATGCTCCATCAACCTGGAACGCACTACAGAAAAATCTGAAACTAAACATGTTTATTTCCATCTCTGATTTTAAGTCGTATCTGGCAGACATTCTGCATCATACATGTGAATGTGTCTAGACTTTTTGTTGTGTACAGCCTGAATATTCTCACTTGTAGATTGTATTTATGTTTTATGTTGTGACCATCACTGTTTTTATGTTTTTATGTGTCTTTTTTAACTATGTGCTGCCTTTTCTTGGCCAGGGCTCACTTGAAAAAGAGACTACTGTCTCAATGTGACTACCCTGGTAAAACAAAGGAGAAATAAAAATAAATAAATTATTCCCGCTGCTGTACCATCAGCAAATGCGACATACCCTTGTTTTTTAATCCATCGCTCTTGCCAACACCATCGCTTACAAAGAATCCAAAGTTCACCCAAACACCATGCCTGTTGGTTATTGGAGGATCTTCTATTTCTGGTTTGTTAAACGCAATAGCCATTTTGCCACGAGCATTCAGCGCGTAGCCTACTGAGTAAGCGAGCACCTGACTGAGCAGCCTAAAACATATTTGGTGTTTTTTTCTTCTTTCACTTCGGCGGTGTCAGGGGCATTGGCTGTTATGTCGTTTTGGTTATTGGGCTACCTTGTTGAACGCATATTATTATATTTCACACACTTTTTTATTTTCCAAATCTAATTAATTAGTCCAAGAACCGTTCGGTACATAATGCGTACCGCGTACCGAACCGAAAGCCTCGTACCGAACGGTTCAATACGAATACGCGTATCGTTACACCCCTACTGTCTATACATCTGTCTGTCTGTCTTTCTATACTTCTGTCTGTCTGTCTATCTATCTATCTATACTTTTGTCTGTCTATCTATACTTCTGTCCGTCTGTCTGTCTATCTATACTTCTGTCTGTCTGTCTATCTGTCTTTCAATCCTTCTGTCTGTCTGTCTTTCTATTTTTTTGTCTGTCTTTCTATACATCTGTCTGTCTATACGTCTGTCTGTCTATTCTTTGTCTGTCTGTCTATACTTCTGTCTTTATATACTTCTGTCTGTCTGTCTGTCTGTCTATACTTCTGTCTGTCTGTCTATACTTCTGTCTGTCTTTCTATACTTCAGTCTGTCTGTCTATCTATCTATATTTCTGTCTGTCTTTCTATAATTCTGTCTGTCTGTCTGTCTATACTTCAGTCTGTCTGTCTTTCTATACTTCTGTTTGTCTATACTTCTCTCTGTCTGTCTGTCTGTCTGTCTGTCTATACTTCTGTCTGTCTATACTTCTCTCTGTCTGTCTATACTTCGGTCTGTCTGTCTATACTTCTGTCTGTCTGTCTGTCTATACATCTGTCTGTCTGTCTTTCTATACTTCTGTCTGTCTATCTATCTATCTATACTTTTGTCTGTCTATCTATACTTCTGTCCGTCTGTCTGTCTATCTATACTTCTGTCTGTCTGTCTATCTGTCTTTCAATCCTTCTGTCTGTCTGTCTTTCTATACATCTGTCTGTCTATACGTCTGTCTGTCTATTCTTTGTCTGTCTGTCTGTCTGTCTATACTTCTGTCTTTATATACTTCTGTCTGTCTGTCTGTCTGTCTGTCTATACTTCTGTCTGTCTTTCTATACTTCAGTCTGTCTGTCTATCTATCTATAGTTCTGTCTGTCTTTCTATAATTCTGTCTGTCTGTCTGTCTATACTTCAGTCTGTCTGTCTTTCTATACTTCTGTCTGTCTATACTTCTCTCTGTCTGTCTGTCCTTCTGTCTGTCTATACTTCTCTCTGTCTGTCTATACTTCGGTCTGTCTGTCTTTCTATACATCTGTCTGTCTATCTATCTATATTTCTGTCTGTCTGTCTTTCTATAATTCTGTCTGTCTGTCTATACTTCTCTCTGTCTGTCTGTCTTTCTAAACTTCTATCTGTCTGTCTTTCTATACTTCTGTCTGTCTATACTTCTGTCTGTCTGTCTTTCTATACTTCTATCAGTCTGTCTTTCTATACTTCTGTCTGTCTGTCTGTCTGTCTATCTATCTATATTTCTGTCTGTCTGTCTATACTTCTCTCTGTCTGTCTGTCTATCTATCTATATTTCTGTCTGTCTGTCTATACTTCTCTCTGTCTGTCTGTCTGTCTGTCTGTCTATACTTCTGTCTGTCTGTCATTCTACTTCTGTCTGTCTGTCTGTCTTTCTATACTTCTGTCTGTCTGTCTGTCTGTCTATACTTCAGTCTGTCTGTCTTTCTATACTTTCTGTCTGTCTATACTTCTGTCTGTCTATACTTCTCTCTGTCTGTCTTTCTATACTTCTGTCTGTCTATACTTCTGTCTGTCTGTCTATACTTCTCTCTGTCTGTCTATACTTCTGTCTGTCTTTCCATACTTCTTTCTGTCTGTCTGTCTATACTTCTTTCTGTCTTTCTGTCTGTCTATCTATACTTTTGTCTGTCTGTCTATACATCTGTCTGTCTGTCTTTCTATACTTCTGTCTGTCTGTCAATCTATCTATACTTTTGTCTGTCTATCTATACTTCTGTCCGTCTGTCTGTCTATCTATACTTCTGTCTGTCTGTCTATCTGTCTTTCAATCCTTCTGTCTGTCTGTCTTTCTATTTTTTGTCTGTCTTTCTATACATCTGTCTGTCTATACGTCTGTCTGTCTATTCTTTGTCTGTCTGTCTGTCTATACTTCTGTCTTTCTATACTTCTGTCTGTCTGTCTGTCTATACTTCTGTCTGTCTGTCTATACTTCTGTCTGTCTTTCTATACTTCTGTCTGTCTGTCTGTCTGTCTTTCTATACTTCTATCTGTCTGTCTTTCTATACTTCTGTCTGTCTATACTTCTGACTGTCTGTCTTTCTATACTTCTATCTGTCTGTCTATACTTCTGTCTGTCTGTCTGTCTGTCTATAATTCTGTCTGTCTGTCTGTCTGTCTTTCTATACTTCTATCTGTCTGTCTTTCTATACTTCTGTCTGTCTATACTTCTGACTGTCTGTCTTTCTATACTTCTATCTGTCTGTCTATACTTCTGTCTGTCTGTCTGTCTATAATTCTGTCTGTCTTTCTATACTTCTGTCTGTCTGTCTTTCTATACTTCTATCTGTCTCTCTTTCTATACTTCTATCTGTCTCTACTTCTGTCTGTCTGTCTGTCTGTCTGTCTGTCTTTCTATACTTCTGTCTGTCTATACTTCTGTCTGTCTGTCTTTCTATACTTCTGTCTTTCTATACTTCTGTCGGTCTGTCTGTCTTTCTATACTTCTATCTGTCTGTCTTTCTATACTTCTGTTTGTCTGCCTTTCTATACTTATATCTGTCTGTCTATACTTCTGTCTGTCTGCCTTTCTATACTTATATCTGTCTGTCTATACTTCTGTCTGTCTGTCTGTCTTTCAATACTTCTGCAACTCGGTTGCAATTTTCATAACCAAATCCTTTTTTTTATACTTCTGTCTGTCTGTCTATACTTCTGTTTGTCTGTCTGTCTATACTTCTGTCTGTCTGTCTTTCAATACTTCTGTCTGTCTATCTTTACTTCTGTCTGTCTGTCTGTCTGTCTGTCTGTCTATACTTCTGTCTGTCTATCTATCTGTCTTTCAATCCTTCTGTCTGTCTGTCTTTCTATACTTCTGTCTGTCTGTCTGTCTGTTTGTCTTTCTATACGTCTGTCTGTCTGTCTATACGTCTGTCTGTCTATACTTTGTCTGTCTGTCTGTCTTACTATACTTCTATCTGTCTGTCTGTCTGTCTGTCTGTCTTTCTATACTTCTGTTTGTCTGTCTGTCTTTCAATACTTCTGCAACTCGGTTGCAATTTTCATACCCAAATCCTTTGTTTAAAAATACTTCTGTCTGTCTGTCTGTCTGTCTGTCTTTCTATACTTCTGTCTGTCTGTCTATACTTCTGTCTGTCTGTCTATAATTCTGTCTGTCTTTCTATACTTCTGTCTGTCTGTCTTTCTATACTTCTGTCTGTCTCTCTTTCTATATTTCTGTCTGTCTGTCTTTCTATACTTCTGTCTGTCTCTCTTTCTATACTTCTGTCTGTCTATACTTCTGTCTGTCTGTCATTCTATACTTCTCTGTCTTTCTATACTTCTGTTTGTCTGTCTTTCTATACTTCTGTTTGTCTATCTTTCTATACTTTCTCTGTCTTTCTATACTTCTGTCTGTCTGTCTTTCTATACTTCTGTCTGTCTTTCTATACTTTGTCTGTCTTTCTATACTTCTATCTGTCTGTCTTTCTATACTTTGTCTGTCTTTCTATACTTCTATCTGTCTGTCTTTCTATACTTCTATCTGTCTGTCTTTCTATACTTCTCTCTGTTTGTCTTTCTATACTTTGTCTGTCTGTCTATACTTCTGTCTGTCTGTCTTTCTATTAGTCAGGGGGCCAATTCTGAAAGGGCTTCCGTTAAGACTTTTGCGCACATGTTTTGGTACAAGCTGTAACCCTATTTTTTTTTTGTTAGAAGACATCTATAGGTAAGATATTAGGGTGGTTGTCAAGCTGAATTTTCTTTGTGTGACTTTTTTTTGTGTGAGCAATTTCAGGCCAATTTTTTGGTTTCCTTCTCAGCTCGACATATCAACGATAAATGTTGAATATCTTCACAAGCACATGGACCATATACATAAAAGTGGTAGCAAATGAAAGCTAACACTCATGGGATGTCTGCTAAAGTAAGCAGATGAACATTTATTGTAAAGTATAAGAGAAAACAGAACTAGAACATGAAAAAAACAATCCCCGTTAAAGAGAAGCAGTTTTCAAAGTGAATTTCAGCTTGGAAACATAACATAGTATCCCAAACCCTCTATCAATCAGTACCCCTATCTATGGGAAGGAGTCAAGCCAAGTTTAAAGCTTGTAGGAAGAGACCGTGCAATGTTGCACAAGTTTTAATACTTTAATGTCTAAGCGGAAATGTAGAAGTGTAGATGGGGATCTATGGTGGTCTGTCTACGGGTGACGTCATATATTTTGCGAAATGCGCATAAGTAATGTGTCGCCCCATACGTTGCGAAACAGATATGCACTATAAACGATACAAAATTGGACTACGATAGAGATTTTAATTCTACATTCTACTACAACTGTTTATTAAGTTAAAGGTTGGTTGCCGATTAGAACTTAAAGTGCGATGTGGTCTTAAAATATTTTGAGAAGGTCTATAAAATGGTATTGAAATTAACTTCAGGATTCCTTCATATACCCTGGAGGACGTCACGGCTACCAGCTCGTAGCGAAACCAGATGTTCCTGAACCACTGTCGTTCACAGTAATGCCTGAAGGGCCATGGCAAAACTTACAGTGTTGTCGTTCAGTCACCTACTGGAGCC
Organism: Pseudorasbora parva; assembly: GCF_024679245.1. Classification (NCBI taxonomy): domain Eukaryota; kingdom Metazoa; phylum Chordata; class Actinopteri; order Cypriniformes; family Gobionidae; genus Pseudorasbora; species Pseudorasbora parva. The sequence goes on along the minus strand of NC_090174.1, from coordinate 53,168,772 downwards.
AAATATGCCCAGAACACGATATTTGTCAATAAGTTTCTTTCTAGGGAAAACCAACAGTTACAGGTGAACTGGAATGCGCTTAAGAGCCAAGTTGCGATAAGGAGCAAAAAGAACTGTGAAACCATTCAGAGAGAAGAACAGAGTCCTAAACCATCCATGCCGCAGAGACAAATCAAATTACCGGGAAGGTTATTTCATTGAGTGACTGATGAAAAGAAATGAGATGGAGATTTTAAAAAAAGGAGTAATTTTGGGTTTGATGAGTTCATAGACATTAACAGTTGTGCAAGCAGAAAAAAAAAATTAAGTTATATCATGGTAGTGCATCTGTTTTGAAAGCATTAATGATGGTCTATGAAGAAAAAAAACAGTATGTTACATGTGGTTTGAATATTCTGAACTGTTTTAAATAATGGCAATGAGAACTTGTTTAGTGGGTTAAGTTCATATTCAAGTAGAGGAGAGATGTTGTGTATTGATGTGACGCCATCAACGTCATTACGTAAGAGAGTGAAGAGTAAAGGAGGATAGAAGTTAAATCTGGTGTCTTTGTGGTTGGATCCAAAATAACTAGGAAATTTATAACAGGGGACGTAAAGGTGTTCTCTGTGAACAGTGTTGTTTTTACTCTATGCAAGTGCTAAAATAACCATTTACTGTGGAGACAATGGACATAAACCCCTGAAAAGTGTTGTTTTTCACACTGTGAGTGTTAATTTACATTTGTCATACAATTTCTTTAGTAACAAAAACCCATTAAATTCTTAAAAAAAAAAAAAAAAAAACAGCAGTTCATAACGTGTTGGAAATGAAAAATGAACATTTAGCAGAAATGTTAAGCATTTATTTGATTTAAATACGACAGTTATCCTATCAGTAAGTTAAGGCAGAACTTTACAGTTTAACAGCTGAAAGAGGAAGCAAGAAGTACACAAGTTTATTATATATCAATCTGCCACTGACCTCTGTTGGCCTTTGGGTTAAAATATAACTAGTTTTTAATGTAAGCATTTAAGTGCCTACTTTTGTAGGCCCTTTAGAAAGAAATGCAATTTCTTTAAAATTGCAATAAACAAATAGCAATGCAAGTTCTAATACAAACTGTACCACAGTCTCCTTTCCTATTTACTGTTACAAGTTACAACCACCCTATACTGAAACTGCATTAAATAACATAGTATTCCATTCAAGGTTGCAATCTGCCTTAAGTATTTGAACACTCGTCACCTGTAAACGTATACCCTATACCTGGAAACGTATGCATTAAATGTAATGTTACTTATTTGTAAAAAAAAAAAAAAAAAAAAAAAAAAAAATTTTTAAAGTTTAATAAATGGTGACAACAAATTGTTGATTGTAAAAAAGCTCTTCTAATACGGGAGGAAGTTTGTTTGCAGCTCCTCCCGTAGCCTATAGCTATTGTGTTGCAGTGGCCGTTGCATTCTTAACATTCTTCAGATCAGAGAACCAGCTCAGCACCGCCTGCGATAACTGTTCCGGTAAGAGGGCGTGAAACGTGCTTATGCTGGATTACAAAAGCGGTTCTGCCATATAAATGCTCACGACATCACAGTCATCTGCAGACGGTCTTTTGGTCCAGATCCCCGAGGACGAGAAATTATATTTAACTGAAAAACCAGCTGAGGTAGGCTATGTTTATTCATCTTTATCATTTATAGCTACGTTTAATTCTTAAAAAGTGCTGCAAAATAGATGACAGACTGTCGCAAATAAGCTGTTAATGCTGCATGCCTTCACGTGCTTTCAGAAAGTGTTTTCTTGTGAAGTGTCCATTTTTTTTTTATTTTTTTATTTTTTTTTACTAGGAATCTATTTAGCCTACTATCCGATAATATGAAGGCAGCATAACATCACAGTCAAACACCCTTCTGTCATCATTCTTTTGCAGTTTGTTCTGATGATAATACGAGCTAGAGCCACACAAAGGAACACAGTAGCCAGGTTTCCATTCATGCGAAAAAAGGTTTATAGCGCATCAAAATGTTTACCGATTTATAGCCTATAGAGGAATTCCAGTTATCGATCTTCTGCAATCAATCTTTCTTTTCAATCTTTTCCCGTAGGCTGTGTCTATAGCCAACTTCAAACGTTGCGAAAAATATTTTGTAAACACATTTTGATGAGAGAGGGGGCTTTTAACCGTGACGTTTCTCCATTTAAAGCAGGGGTCTCAAACTCAATTTACCTGGCATTGAATAAAAAAAAAAAAAAAAAAAAAAAAAAAAAAAAAAACTCAATTTACCCGGGGGCCGGTGGAGGTAGACTCTGTGTCAGGCTGGGCTGCACAACTCCAATCTTCTCGATCTTTATTATTAACACTTCTTCAAAATGAATGTTTCTTCTGAACATGAACTGCTCCTCTGAATTTGAACATTCCTGTTTGAACATGAATGGCTAGCCAAGCCCCATAAGTTTCTCCTACCTCGATTTATTATAGAAATTAAATCATTATGTAGGCCTAATGCTGAAATAATAAATGTTTTTATTTTTATTTAAAATAGTAGGCCTAGACTAATTCAAAGCAACCTGCCATAACTAGGTCAAACAGAACAGTGAACGAAATTCTAGGTCTAATTGGGAAATATTTGGGACTATTTTCAAACAATATTTGCATTAATTTGCATCAAATATATTTTTAGTCCTAACATTTTTCCCATTAATGAATGAATACAATCTGCTTATATTTTAGTTCCTCAGTGGTCTATAATTGCAGTAGCCTATAATTGGTTGACACCGCGTGATTGACAGGAACAGGCTGATTAGACAGTCGAAACAAACGTGGTCTCTCTCTCTCTCTCTCTCTCTCTCTCTCTCTCTCTCTCTCTCTCTCTCTCTCTCTCTCTCTCTCTCTCTTTCTCTCACACACACACAAGCAGCACACGCAACGACCCCGAAATAGGCTAATATTGTAATTAATAATCCATTTGTAATTAATGGATTATAATTGAAATTAATGAATCATTTTAAAACAAAACTTTATAATGGCCATATAATAAAGTTTGTTTTTAAAATGGATGAAGAAAATCTCGGCAGCTCAAGTCTCTTTACATCAGCGGTGAGCGTGTGTAGAGCGTTCTGTTTTCTGACGTCCTTTTATCTCTGCTGATATCTCCTGGAAAGTCAACAACACAGCGGTTATTAAAGGGTCATGAATTTACACGACAGCACTCCGTCCTGCTCTGCTTCATATTAGTAACGGTAATAACAGCATCCATGAACGTGATTTCTGCCCAAGTCCTATTTTCCTAGTTCCTATGTAACTTTTCCTATTTTTTTTTGAGGTGAAGACCACATGTCCCAAGATTCTGAGCTCAAACTTGGCGTCATCAAACTACGCCTTTGTTTTGAATAGGCGCCCTCAAGCGGACAGAAAAATGTAAATGCTTTAAATTAAATTATTGTATTTAAAAAAATTATATGTAAAATAATTTTATTTCAAACTAATTAAAAAAATAAATAAATAACGTAGGTTGAATCCAAAAAGCTCTAAACAAATTTTAGAATTGCTAAAACGTAGGCCTACGGCATCAGCTAAGCTAGACTTTTTACAAAAGTTAAATATAGGTTACACAAATGTTTTGGTTACAAAAGCGGAAATAGTGTGTGCGCCCGGCGACTGTCCCGTCCCGTCCTAATAAAAGTCCCGGTGCTCGCGAGCCGTGTGTTTGTTTAACAATTGCTCCAGCAGCCGTGCTCAGCTCCACAACACTCGGTCCTCCTCTGCTTTACACTACAGTAACGTTAATAACCGCATGCATAAACATGATTTCTGCCCGAGTCCTATTTTCCACCGGCTGTGAGGTCAAGACCACATGTCCCATGATACTGCGCTCAAATTTGGCGTCATCAAACTACACCTTTGTTTAGAATAGGCGCCCTCCAGTGGACGGAAAGTTGCATAGTGCACCTTTAATCGTTAACACTACAGAAATTCACTTTAGCATATGATATTTAGCTTAATTATCCATAATGTAGGACAGTATTTTTATTTTAAAAAATCACGTAATCATGCACAAACTGAACTTGACTTGCCATCTCTGAGAAAAGCTAGGTGAGATTTTGATACAGCAAGAGAGAAGACATTGATGACATGCTTTTCATTTATTTGGCAAAAGGAGATAGCTGTAATTGCTATCTCTACAGGAACTTTAAGAAAGCTTGAACTGAAGAATTAACTTGCATAAATCAAACTGCCAACTTCAGTGTAGCTTTAAGCCTTGTTTATACTCGACGCGTCCGCACGAGCGCGGCAAAAATGATGTCAATGCGGAGTGCGCGAAACCCCATTTCGCTTGGCGGAGTGCACATCAAATTTTGCTGTGGCTCCGCAACCGAACAGGAGTTCCAGGCGAATCTGGCCGAGCTGAAACCAGAACGAATGACTTTTGATTTAAATAATCTGACATGCGCAAAAAAACGCGACTGTCTTGACTGCATATTCATATTCTCCCCTATTATTATGAAAATAGTAAGTCAATTGAAATCTTCTAATTACTCTCTGCATTTTCAATATTCTGCAATATTTGGGACACAAAAGATACAATATAATTTGCTATATATGTGAAATTATGTATGGAAATGACTTGCAGTCTTTTTTTTTTTTTTTAGCGATACAAAATTTATGCAACAATTCATTTTTTAGGGATGACATCACGCACACAATTTTATCAGTAAAAGAACAATTGGATGGAAACAGACTGGAGACAGCACATTGCACAATCTTTAAAAAACAAACAAAACAAAAAAACATTAATTTTGTCAGTAACAAAAGGTGGATGGAAACTTAGCTTGTGGGGGGGGGGGATGTCACAATGTCCCTTTAGGGCAGGGTTTCTCAAACTTGGTCCTGGAGGGCCTCTGTCCTTCAGAGTTTAGCTCCAACCCTGATCAAACACATCTTTTTTAAATGTTGTAACTTTGCTTTTGGACTTCAGCTGTTATTAACTTTTTGTCTATGGATATGTTTGTTTATCAGTGTCTGAAAAGAAGCGTTCCAAAAATGGGAACCAGTGGTATACCTGGTAAACCTTCTCTTCTGATAACCAGCAATGGATGTGTGTGCGTCCAGACGGCCAGGCCCAGTAAATCTTACCAGCTCGTTGAGGAGAAAGTGCAGGAAAATGATGCAGGGAAAGGTTTGTACTCTTCCCACTAAATGCTTCATAGAATTCTTTGCTTATCCAGAACTGGCCTCAGTGATAACTCTTAAATTAAGTTTTTTGATGACTGGTAATTTTTGGAAAAGCAGTGTAGCCTATGTCCAGCTAACAAAAAATTAGGTTAACCTACACTTTATTTTTATGTGTCCCTGTTGCAAAGTAATTATACATTTAAGTACTGAGTAATATTAATTAACAGCATATACGTAGGCTACTATATGGTTAGGGTAAGATTAGGGTTAGTTGAGTGAAATATGCATAATTTATAGTTATTACTATATAGACTACGTGTAACACAAGAGGTTTTAAAACATTTCTGTAACGTTCCCATTGAGTTATGAAAACATTATTTCTGAATGTTCTCTGGTTGCTCAAAGCATCATAAACATTCATTTTTACATTTTGTAAACATTGGAACGTTACTTTTAAATGTCATATAAACAGTCTGAAACAAGTAACACAAAAAATGTTAAACAAGCGTCCAACTAAAATGTTCAGGAAGAAAAAAACTTTTCATGGATGATGTCAAAATAATGTTTTGTGCTGTTTTGAGAACATAACCAGGGAGCCTATTACAGAAATATCTTACCTTTAGAATCCTATCTTCTCTGTTTGGTAACCATAGCAATTTCAGTCAGGACTGCATTTGGGACAAAAGCTATTACAGAATGACATTTCTTAAAGGTGTCATGAACTGGCTTTTTATTTTTTTTATACTGTTGTCTGAGGTCAACTAATGGCGTTTGTGTGTTTTTTACATCATAAAAAATCATAACTAATAAGTAATAGGCTATTTTCTACACTGGTTTTGATTCTGTCTCCAGTAAACGCCCATGGCTAGGATTGGATAAGATTTGCATATTTAATGAGCTTCAGCTCCCCTGTCAGTTCACATGAGGGAGGGATTGTTTTGAAAGCGGCAACCGGAATGATTATCTCGATCACAGGGCTCGTAAACGTCTTTATCAAACAAACACAATGGCTGCGTTTACATGCACGTTCTTAAAGCAGCACTAGGTAACTTTTCAACCTTCATAATATATTTTCAAGACTCTTGTGATTATACATTGACTTACAATAGGTTGATTGACACGTCTGCCATAGCTTGATGGGGTCTGTATCGTTTTTATTTATTTATTTATTTTTTTATTAAAGAAAAGCACATATACATCTCAAGGCACAGTATATACATCAAATTGTTGCAGAGTTGTGTGTAGAATTACTCCATAAAACATGCATAATAAAGGCTCACATATAAATGAAAGTATAATCACTATGATATACTGTATGTATATAGACATCTGAAAGCAACAACAAAAAAAAAAAACAACCTTTACCCAGATTCTTTCTCCTTAAAGTAATCTAAAAATGGGCTCCAAGATCTTAAGAAAAGATCGGGCTTCATTCTCACTCCGAATTTAATTTTTTCAAGTTTGAGGGCAAAAAGTAGGTCAAAAACCCACTGACGGTAGGTTGGAGGAGATGGCAGTTTCCAGTTGATTAGAATAAGTCGTCTAGCTAGCAGTGTGCAAAGTGCAATATTATCCATCTCTAAGGCTGTCAGTTTGATACCCTCCGGAAGAACCCCAAATAAAGCTATCAACGGGTTGGGGTCAATTGCTGTGGTAAAAATGTCTGAGAAACAACTAAATATTTGTCCCCAAAACCTTAATAGCTTAGGACAGGACCAAAAAGAGTGAAACAAAGTGGCTGGCTCCACAACACAGCGTGGACAGGTGGGGTCTACGTCAGGAAATATCTTGTTGAGTTGCACCCTAGACCAGTGAATACGATGCACTACCTTAAACTGAATAAGTCTATGTCTAGAATTAATTGAAGAAGAATGTATCCTTTTAAGGATAGTGTCCCAGGTTTCATCTTCTAATGTAATACCCAAGTCCTCCTCCCAAAGAGATTTCAATGACCTACCAGATGGGGTTAGATTTTTATTTATTATACTATAAATATTTGAAATGGCACCCTTTATACATTTATGTTGGTCTAAAATACATTCCAATATACCACTAGGAGGGGCGGAGGGGAACTCTGGAAGATGTTTACGAGCAAAGCTTCGAACTTGAAAATACCGGAATAAATGTGAATTTGACCTGTATCGTTTTTAATCGTACTTTTAAACTTCGGGTTTCGGGTAGTAACCCGAGAACAAAAATAACTACAAAATTCTACAGCTTTACGGCATATATGTCACTTCCACCAACACCCACAGTTCCTTAAATTCGGACGTGCGAGCCCAACTTTGTTCGTCGGATGTTATAGTCATGTCCGAAGCAGACAAATAAGAAAGAAAAGGTTTTGTTGGAGGAAAGCAATAAGAGGAAATGAAAAAGTGATGGGATTAAAGGCAGGACGAGGATCAACATTGGACCAGCGTTTGCTCGTCAGCGTGAGCTGAAGGAGGCGTGCCCGACCGATGCTGTCCTGCTTGTTACGGTGAAATGTTATGGTGAAATATTCTGTAAAATGGTAACCAATAGACTTCTATAATGACGCTGGCTTGTAAACGTGAGCATCGTGATTATTTGGCATTTGAAAAAAATAAAACCCATGAAATTATATTCACATGGCATGCTGAAACATACGCCACTGACTGTACCTGGGATGAAGACATTTCACACGCGACGCCAGAAGAACACCTGCATGTGAACTCCTCCTGTAGTGTTCAGGGGAACTGTTAGTGCTGCACCAACCCGCGGGGCCATTTTTATGAAGTTATTTGGTCCGCCCCGCACCACTGTATATATTTTTACAACCCGCCGCGCACCCGCGACCATTAAATAGACATACGGGGTCCGCGGGTTATGGGACGACCCATCACTAGTTCAGGGCTATCAGGGCTGTCATGTCAACAAATGCATGCGCGATGGCATCCCCTGTTGTAGGATGACAGAGCTTACGACAGTAGTTGAGGACATTATATTTTCCCAACTGTAGGGGGACCCCGAGAGCAAAAGTTGCTAAGTGCTGCTTTAAGCCAATTATGCCCAATAAGCCGACAATGAACATGGTCATGTAAACGCGGTTACCCGTTTTCTTTTATCGGAGTAATGTCATAAACGGCGTAAGAATAAACCGGTCGGAGCAGGTAGTTTTTTTGCCTCTTAACTCGATTTCGCGCTGCATGTAAACGCATTAACCTGCTTTCTGTCGGCTTATTGAAGTGCGCATGTGTGATAGGTAACAAAAACGCAAACTTACAGCAGATTTAAACGCATCCAGACAGAGCGAGCTAGCGTTTTGCAAAAAAACGCAGACTCGTTTAAGACCCAGAAAATTGTAAAGTGGTGTTCTCTTTTCTCATGCAGCAGAAGTAGCCTAGAAGAGGTTCAGTCAAAACACTGCATAACTGCATAAGGGATATAATATGAGCTGTAAATCTCCCGCTGACACGGTGCAAGCTTTATTTAACATCACAACTGACGTAACATTTGAAAAACTCATAGTCAGCTATACGGACATTATTATTTTTGACGGCACTTAAATAACCCGGTTTATAAATAGTCATGTAAACGCGGTTTACTTGCGTTGTCCGTTTACTGGTTTGCATGTAAACGGGGAAAACTGGTTATTTCAATAAGCTGATTTTTTGGCGTTATCAGCTTACTGGTGTGCATGTAAACGCACCCAGTGATTTATCTCTCATCCACCCGCGATTGATTGGAATATTACTTGGCCCGCTCGATCGGTGGATATAAGCACAAACCGCACAAACACACAGATCAAGAAAGGAATATTATTTCACTATTTGAGATTCACCGGCCTGCCAAACGGCTTACGTTTTGCTATATAGCCCATTTAGAAAACACATAGCCCCGAGACTACTATTACGTTTTTAAAAAAATTTACAAAATTTGACATTTGAGCGCCGTTGAGCTGTAATCGTACACCCCTCTGACTGGCCATTGTGCTCACGTGCTCATTGGATGTGCCTGTGATTGGCTACAATGATCAACACAAAGGAGCGTTTGAAAGCACACGAAGTGTTTGAAAGGGTTTTGAAAGCGGGAGCAGGAGCATTTTAAAGCACAAGCAGGCGTCAACCAGTGGACCGGTAGGCTGACAGACACCTGCATTCAAACGCTCTGTATGTATCTGTGTAAGCGCTCTGTGAAAACCTATTTGAACTTGAAACAGACCTATTTGATGAGCGTGTGAGCACACGCTCAGAGTCAGAGGTGTTTACGATTCCGCTCAACAGCCATCAAAGCGTCACATTTTTAAAACTTCAGTACAGATTTGGTATTGCGGTCAGTACTTTTGACAACACTATTCTACAACCAGGAATAGCGCAATATCTTGCTATCTTCTTCGGCATGTTTATTGCTGCTGGCTAGCGTGAACAGCTCTATGAGCCGGTGGGCGGGGCTACTGAACTACACGTGCTGTAGAGGTGACGTCAGATGACAAGATGTGCACACAATCGTTTTCTGGGCCTGGTGTCTATAAAAGCTTTTATTTGACTAAAAATTAAGTTTTCAGCTCTGAAACTTACAGGGTATTCTTATATTACCATGACCTTTTATATATCAAAAGCTCAAGGGAAAGTTGATTTTCAATTCATTACCCCTTTAAGATATCAAAATCTGACAAGTAACTTCAGGTCTGGAAACGGCGTTCCTTCTCAGATGACGGCAGTTTTGACGGCTTCAGGTTTTAAAATGCGTTACCCCTCCCATCCAACCGTTATATTAGTCTGCTATGAGTAGCGCTGAGGTAAAACTCCACTGTTGTCCTAACTTCAAACCTTTTTGAAATCCAATGGTAAAAATCACAGTAGGTACATCACGAGAAGAGCAGCGACTTTTAGATGGTGGAAAGACTTGGAGGACCCAGAGAATGTGCTGCATGCGCTTGGATAATAACATACTCGTAAATAATTACAGACTCCCACGACAAAAGACATTAGCCAAAGTTCTGAGAACAGTCCCTGTTGGGTATTTAGACCATATTCCTAATTTTCGGTTTATATCAATCAGAATCACAGTGAATCAGAATCACAGTATGTATATATATATATAGTTTTACTACTTTTACTTTTGGTAATTTTGTTGTGTGCTTTTAATTTTTATAAACATCATTGTTTATGCCTGTTTAATTTTTTTAATTTTGATTTCAGTTTTAGTTATTTTAGTACATCAAGTTAAACTAAATAAAAATGAGAAGTGTTGCACTGGCAACTAGCTAAATTAAAATATTTATGAGATGGGAAGAAGTTTTTTATATATTTTTTTTGGTTTTATTTTCCGTTAACTATAATAACCCTGGTAAAATAAAACAATAAAAAAAAAAAAAAATTTAACATGCCATTTTTTTGTACAATTTAACTTGTTTTATCAGTGGTTCTCAAACCTGTCCTGGAATACCACCAGTCCTGCACATTTTGAAGGTTTCCTTGTATCTGACACACCCATTTCAGGTCTTGCAGTCTCTACTAAGGAGCTCATGAGTTGAATCAGGTGTGATCAATGAGGGAGACAAAATGTCCAGGGCTTCCAGGTTCAGGACAGGTGTGAGAAGCACGTTATATGCGTTATATGATTTTCTTTATGTAAAGTGTAATTTATGTTGATGTTATCAGTGAAAAAAAGTGTTGCCTATTAATGAAAGTGTTTCCATAGTTACTTCATTTAATGCTATATGATTTTTATTTTCTTCTTCAGTCAAAGTGTATTATGTGAATAAAGGAGATGTCCGATGCATGGCGTTTTGTTTTGAGATGAGCGGTAAGGCCATTTTCCCTGTTGTCACTGATGGTAAAGACGTCAGATTTGAGGTAAGATCTCGCTGAGTTCTTTTTAGAATATTGTTAGAATTTTGTTTTTCTTTTTAGAATATTGAAATTCTTTAACAGAGTCTGCTGGCTCTCACATACGCAGGAATTACCCAAACAGGAGTTCACAAAAGATACCTTTAAGGAAAAGTTCTTATTTCAATGGGGCGAGGAAGGAAGTGAGGGCTGCCGAAGCTTGAAATCTGTGGCTAAACCCAGCATGTACCTGTTTGTTGAACATCAAAGGCCCAGAGTGACTATTAAACCAGTGGAGATACCATTCTTTAAAATTAAAGGTATTTTTGTCAAATGTTTGTAAAAGGAATATTGTACTAGCCTATTTAATAGTATATGTTAAACAGGGGTGATGTTCTGCACTTTAGAGCGAGCAGAAGAAGCCCAAGACGAAACAGAAGAAGCCCGAATGGGTATGATTCCAACCAACTCCAAAATGAAAACTTGTGTGGTTACCTTGGGCAACCGGGACTTCAACAACAGACCTTCTCACCGTGCAGCAACAGCGCTTTCTACTAAATCAAAGTGCTGTCTCAAAGGGTAACTATTCTTATATGTGTAGACTTTACTTTTATATGTATTTCCCTTTATTACTGTATATAGTTTCAGATATGCTTTTAAAGTTGATAATGCTATAAATATACACAGCAAAAATTTTGATTTTGTGCAACAGGTTATTCAACAAAGTTTTGATCATGTTGATACTTTAGAAGCTGTAGAAATTTGCGTATCAAATATGATACAGTAGGGTCTAAAGTGAATCTCTCACTGTTTTTCAGAAAAAACAAGAGGATGAAGCCTAAAGCTAAATGCTTTTCGGAAGTGTTCACTAACAAAAAGGACCCTGATCAGTCTACATCTTCCGCACAGTATATGTGTCTTCGAGGAAAAACTTGGATGTTGAGAAAATCAGAGAGCAAATAATTCCTTTGTGGATGTTTGAGGCAGGCTCATTTTGTCCATTTCTTTGCATGCTTTCATTTACGCCTTATTAATATTACTGACGTGCAGTTTTAGGTATAAAATCAATTGCATTCTTACTATAAAAACACAACAGGCACTGTATAGTTTGACTCAAAATGATCCGTTTTAATAAGCCATTAAAAAAGACCATACAGAGGAACCTAACCCTTTAACGTAATTTCCTGCATTGCTTAAATCAAATGGTTTTCTTGCTTGTTCACTGTAAAAAATTATTTTGAAAAAAGTTACCTGGTTGCATTAAAATTGAGTTCATTCAAATTAAACTTTTGAGTTAATACAATGAACATTTTTTGAGATTCGACAACCTTTATTAAAATATTATTAAAAGATTTTGTAAGCGTATTGGGTAATTGTGTGTTTTATTTCTGATGACGCAGTCATACGTGCCAAATAGTGCTATTTTCATGATTTATCAAAAATTATTTGGTTCAGATACAAAAATATTTTGAGTTTCTATTTATTAAACAAATTTCCTTCATCGTATCAACTAAAAAAATTTATTCCAATAAACTCAAAATGTTAAGGCAACCAGGTTACTTACTTTTTTAAGTTAAACCAACAAAAACCAACACATTTTTTTTTTTTACAGTATAGTCAAATACTCAGGAATGGGACTTACTGAAATATGTGCCCATTCAGACATTTGACTTCTGGAAACAATACTCATAGTATTATTGCGTAAGGCTGACATGAGGTTAAAAGGTTAGTTCACCCAAAATATGAAAAAAAATCTGTCATCATTTAGTCACCCTCATGTTATTCCAAACCTATAAGACTTTCATTCAACTTCAGAACAAGGTTCATAAAGAGATTGTAAAACTAGTCCATATGAATTGAGCCGTTTTGTCCAAATTTACTGAAGACACTTGGTCACTTTGTATGATAAACAGATTGAATTTAGTCTTTTATTCACATATAATCATTTTAATATGCATTTGAAAATGATTTATTTTCTAATGCTTTAGAAAAAGAAAAGAAAAAACTCACTAACAAAAAAAAAAAAAACCTTGTCTGCTCACTAACACCGCATTTATTTATGTTTCTTTAACAAATAAATGCAGTGTTAGTGAGCAGACAAGGTTTTTTTTTGTTAGTGAGATCTTTCTTTTCTTTTTCTAAAGCATTAGAAAATAAATCATTTCAAACATTTAACCTGTAGTTCTCGCATTAATCTAGGCTGTTTTATAGTATCAACAATTGTGTGAATAGTTTGTACGTACACACACATTTTTTTTTAACAAGAATAAGTCAGTGTTCAGTTAACCATTCATGTTAACTAATGCATTAACTAATGTTAACTAATACAACCTTATTGTAAAGTGTTACCCAAATATAATTTAATAAGGTAAATAAGAAATTGGCCTAAAATTGGAGAGAACTGTCACATCAAGTGAAAGGGTTGCACTACAGACTCAGACGACGTGTAATATTTGGTTTATTATGCTTTATGGTATGCTGCAGATGTATATTTATGTATTTATTAACCATATCATGTGAAATCTTGATAAATGTGAAATAACTTGATAAATAACCAGCTCTCTATGCAAGTTTACCCTTCTTGTTGACCCTTTTGTTGACTATAAATTTTATATCAGCTTATGTATTTCTTTTTGTTAATATACTTTATTTTTACTTTTTGTAATTAACATTTTCAGAATGCTCAAGAGAAAGAGCACTGTGAAACAAATTCAGCTCTCGAGTGGATTTTTTTTCTTGTAACTGATCACATCTAAATTTTTTTAGGTGGCTAAATTAAATGTCTGTTGCATCAATTTACAGAAATTAAATTCAGCCAACTAAACATTTTTGATGTGATCAGTCACAAGACAATTTTCAATTGGAGACCTGAATTTGTTTTTGTTTTTACAGTGAGAGATGTTTACATTTATATACTGAAAAAAAAGCCTTTTTGACTTGTTTCTTTGATGAGAGCACCGTTAAATTCTGTATTATGGATTTACTTAACAGTTTATGCAAATGTGTTGCAAAAATGCTTATTTTAGAATTAAGGACATCATACTAGTTAGCCTTATGATGTTAAACCAATAATGCACTATTTTACTACCAAATAAACATATTTTCTAGTATCTATGTCTTGTGTATGAATTATGTATGAAAAAGTAAAAAAGATATCTGCACTTACACAAATCAAAAATATTGAACAAATGATATGACAGTGAGGACAAGGATATGCAGTTTAGCTTATTTCGCCATATGTATCAGAACATACATGGCAACACAGAAGCTAAATATAGCCCTGGAAACCCTGCAGTACACCAGTCATGAGTCACATCTCCTGATGCCCTCCTGTTTAAGCTCCTCCTCATCGCTGGTGCATTACTTGCTTCCAAATCTCCATCCCTGCTCATTCTGACTTACGTGTAGGTAGTCATTTTGACGGACACTTTTATCCTTTATAATTTGTATTCCATGTTGGTAGATCAAGTGGTGACAGAACACTTTAACAAAATTGTTTTTTTTTTACATAAAATAAACAAAATGTCTTTGAAATGTCCTTTCAAACATGACAGTGCTGTGAGTATTGTTATCTATTTTATAATAAATTGCTTGTGATTATTATAGAATAGAATGGCCATACATTCAGGATGTTTCTTAACCGGTGGCCGGAGATGCTGGGTTAGACTCAAGCCCCCTTTGACCCTTATAACAATGAACCAGTTTAGATAATTAATGGATATAGAATAGAATAGAATAGAAGTTTTATTTCTATAGCGCCTTTCCGTAGCTTAAGGTCGCTTTACATTTCACAAGTACATTCAGACACTTACATATACATCTATACGCATCACATAATACATATAATTGCATTATCCGAAATGCTTGTTAAAAAGATATGTTTTTAACTGGGACTTAAATGCACCCACAGATGAGATGTTTCGTAGTGTAAGAGGCAGCGAATTCCACAATTGAGGAGCATTTATACTAAAAGACCTTCCACCAAGGAATAGAATAAAAAAGCTTTTTTAACAACAAAATTACTGAAATTTATTCAAATTAAATATAAAAATTTAAAAATAAAAGCAATTAAATAAATATTTTTAAAAAATATATTCAAAAAAATAATAGCTCTATGTATTTAACGAGAATACTTAAATAATGATTAAATAAAATAATTTGAAACAATAAAGTAACACAAGATTGTTATAATTATGTACTGTATGCTCTTGTAAATATGTAGATAAGTATGTATTTCTATCTATATTTTTAGCATGTTGCTTTATGTAAATGTTTATGTCAACATTAATAAAGCCAATAATTCACAGCACAAAACACATTGTGTCCCATTTTAAGTGAGCACATATTTGAGAGAACATTGCTGTGGTATTATTCGATGGTGAAACTAAGAAGTAGATAAAGAAGAGTAACTAGTAGTAACCTGCTCTGCCTGGCATATAAACACGGCAAGGTGAATGGGTATCTGCCAGGATTAATGGATTGAGAGTGACTGTTAACGACGCTCTCAGCACAGTCTGAATGAATGACAGCTGTTATCATCTTATCTTCATCCATCTCAGAATGGAAGAGGATGTGAAATAATCTCCTAAATCAGGGGCGCTCTGCCAGGCGTGCCATTGCATACCCTTGAACTGTCATCTGTAAAGCTTAGCACGTGTGTGTGCGTGTGTGTATATGTGTGAAAGAGTTATGAAATCATGTCAGATATGGATCACTGGATTTATCTCAGAAATGATGCAATAGGACATTGTGGGATTGAGGAGCGAGAGTGGTTCATCATTTGATGCCCAAGCAGATGAATGAGTTGTTGAAATGGAGGTAACAGATACAATTCCATACAATAGAAACCTTTTTTCTTTCTTTTCTTTTCAAAATAAGTGATTTGCCCATTTGAAAATTGGGGCATGCTGGAGAATCACATGCAAACAACTTTGTGCACTGTTTAAACATTTTTTTAACAGTATAACATTTACAATAATAATAATAAAAATAAAAAAAGCAACTAAGCTGTGGTTGCCAGAACTTTACACCATTGCTGCACGGCACCCGCTGATTGGCCCTCAGCTAATGAGATTGCTTGCTAAAAATTGAAATAGTCTGGTTCATTGTTTGCTGTAGGCTAGTCAATTCTAGCATGCTATCAGAGCTCCTCTGAAATCCTCCTTCCCCAGTTCTGCCTGACTAGATCTGCTATGGAATTTGTGTATGTCTATGCAGTAGCTGCATATCTTACGTGCCAACAGAAGCATGTCTATGAATCTTATTGTCATAGCAAGTCCATATTTGCTCTGCAGCAGCAGCGTAGCAGATAGTACACAAAACCACACACACTATATTGCCAAAAGTTTTGCGACGCCTGCCTTTACATGCACGTGAATTTTAATGATCCTTAATATGTAGTTGGTAATATGTAATATGTACACAACTTCAAATGTTCTGGCAAGGCTTTCCACAAGGTTTAATTGTTGATCTTTCTTCTAGAAGTGCATTTGTGAGGTCAGGCACTAATGTTGGACGAGAAGGCCTGGCTTGCAGTCTCCGGGGGTTGAGGTGCAGACCAGTCAAGTTCTTCCACATCAAACTCGCTCATCCATGTCTTTATGGACTTTGCTTTGTGCAGTGGTATTGGAACAGGAAGGGCCCATCCCCAAACTGTTCCCACAAAGTTGGAAGCATGAAATTGTCCAAAATGTCTTGGTATGCTAAAGCTTTAAGAGTTCCTTTCACTGGAACTAAGGGGCCAAACCCAACCCCTGAACAGAAACCCCACATCTTAATCCCCGCTCCACCACACTTTACACTTGGCACAATGCAGTCAGGCAAGTACCATTCTCCTGGCAGGCTTGGATACAGCTGCTCGGCCATGGAAATCCATTCCATGAAGATCTCTACACACTGTTCTTGAGCTAATCTGAAGGCCACATCAAGTTTGGAGGTCTGTAGCTATTGACTCGTGAAAGTTGGTGACCTCTGCTGCGCACAGTGCGCCTCAACAGTTGCTGTTGTTTCCAATTGCTTCCACTTTGTTATAATACCACTAACAGATGACCGTGGAATATTTAGTAGTGAAGAAATTTCATGAATGGATTTATTGCACAGGTGGCAACCTATCACAGTACCACACTTTTTCACTGAGCTCCTGAGAGTGACTTATTCTTTCACAAATGTTTGAAGCAGTCTGCATACCTAGTGCTTTATTTTTATACACCTGTGCCCATTAAAGTGATTGGAACACCTGAATTAAATGATTTGAACATTGCCATATTCAATAACATGCTAAAACTATTCCTAGAGTTGTTATGAGTGAACTAAGAAGAAACCTAATTATTCAAAGCTAAAGTCTGTAAGTTTTGTCTCTTTGTCTTCATCTCTGTTTGAAACCTGCAATTGCAGGTATTTGAAGCATTATCATCTTTACATGAGTTGCGCGTCGGCATGGCTCCTCAGTGCGGATGAATCTAATGTTTGGAGGAGTTTGTGTGCCTTTCATTCACTGGTGTGGAAACTGTACTTCAGAATCACAGAATTGGAAGTGACCGAAAATAAGAATTTCCCCCATAAAATATCATTTCTCGAGTTCACACTTACAAATAAGTCCGATAGAATAAATGGAATGCGTATTTGGCGTGCTGTCCGAGGAGAGGGCTCCGAGCTCGGTATTTGGCCCGAACCCAGAGTACTCCCCGGTATCTGCAAACTTTGTCAAGGAACATTGGTGAGTTGACTGGGTATTTATGTGATCCTCCACTTGAGCTGATTGGTAGACATGTTGATTACTGATTGCTGACAGCTGGTTGAAATGACATCATGATTGAGTAGATAATTTGAACGTGCTTCTCCCAAACTTAGTTTTTTAAGAAACATCATCTAAACAAGTAACGTCTGCCACTTTTGTTCTGACCAACTGAGAAAAATGGTGATTGAATCTAACGATCACTTAGCTCATATCACATCAAACTGTGAAAATGACTATTATTGCTATTCTTTGTTCTCAATTTGTTAATGTTAACAACATCAGCATTGCGTGACTACGTGTTTTTGTGTATTAGCGGAACGGGAGCTTTATGCCCTGGATGTGAATCCCACAAATCTCCATCAACTGCAAGATGCTATTCTATCAATATGGGCCAACATTTCTAAAGAATGCTTTCAGCTCCTTGTTGAATCAATGCCACGTAGAATTAAGGCAGTTCTGAAGTCGAAAGGGGGTCAAACACAGTATTAGTATGGTGTTCCTAATAATCCTTTAGGTGAGTGTGTATATTTATATATATATATATATATATAGTTCTTCATAAATGTTCTGTGCAATTCTAAGCAAACCACCCTTGTGCTTATTTGCTATTTTACATTTAAAATGCAACTTATTTTTTGATTTTCTTCTGAAACTCCTTTTCAGTCACAGACAAGAATGCATTCTTCTTTGAAGCCAAAATTACAACTTTTTTTAATTTTTTTATCCAAAGTAATATTCCTCTTCTTGCACAACCTGTTGCAACATTTGACTTGCTTTTCCGGATTCAACTCCATTCCCACAGGAACTGAGCTCTGTAACTGCTCTCTGGTTTTCTTCATGGCACTAACTTCTGATAATCTTAAAGGGTTAGTTCACCCAAAAATGAATCAAAAATGTATAATTCAATAATTCGGGTTGCCAATGTCACGTGATTTCAGCATTTCGGTTCGCGTCAAACTGCCAAACTGCTGAAATCATGTGACATTGGCGACCCCGAATCATTGATCGATTCACTGATTCATTAACCGTTTGATTCTTTTTGGAGGCACATGGAGAAGAACACAATGCTGAATAAAATCGTAGTTTTTGATATTTTTGGACCAAAATGTATTTTCGATGCTTCAAGAGACTCTAATCAACCAACTGATGTCACATATGGACTACTTTGATGATGTTTTTATTAGCTTTCTGGACATGGACAGTAAAGTGGGCATTGACTGCATTATGGTCTGGGACTAAAATTTAAAATATCTTAAACTGTGTTCCAATGATGACCGGAGGTCTTACGGGTGTGGAACGACATTAGAGTGAGTCATTAATGACATCAATTTCATTTTTGGGTGAACTAACCCTTTAACATACATAGATAGGCTTAATATGAACATCTCTGTCAAGAACACATATAAATGTATAGCAAAAAGAAAACAAAACAAGTGGTTGCTAGAGTTGCTAGGTAGACAGTATAGGCTACCCAAACATTTACTCACCCTTGTGTTTTTCCAAACTTGTATGACTGTGGAACGAACTTAAAAGATCTGCTGGTCACCATAGTTCCAGCTGACTGGAATTATATGGACAAAAATGGGAATGTAAACGAAACTGTCTTGCTACCAGCATTCTTCAAAATATTGTATTTTATGTTCCACAGAAGAAAGTCAGTCATGGAAGGACATGAGGGTGAGTTATGCTGCATTCACGGGCTATCGGAAGGGATTGTTCACCCAAAACTTTTCACCAAAAATGTACTCACCATGATGATGCTCCGAACCCGTTCTGAAGAGACACAGACACTTTATATGATGAACAAATTTAATTTAGGACCAATGAGGTCTTTTTTTTGTTACGCACCACGTTTGAGCTTCTGCAAGATTCACTTCTCATGCGTGAAGCAGGTTCAGTTGAGTTTACGCTAAATGTATGGTGATCAATGTTTAAATCATATAACGAGATCAAGCCTCTTCAGAAAATTTGTACTAAACTGCTCGTTCGTATGGATTAGTTTGACGATCTCCTTATCAATTTTTTGAAGCGTCAAAGTGGTAGACAGCTCTCAGATTTCATCAAAAAGATCTTCATTTTTGTTCCGAAGATGAGTAAAAGTCTTTAGGGTTTGAAACAACGTGCACTGTAAAAAATTATTATTATTATTTAGTAACTTTTTTTACGTTCACTCAATTTCGTTCTAGAAATTGTTACCTCAATTAATATTTTTTTTATTGGCTCAAACTTGACTTCCACATTAAAATGTACGTTTGCTCAATTATTTTTAAAGTTAATTGAATTAATAATTTTTAGTTGGCTCAAACTTGACTTCAACTTTAAAATGTACGTTTACGCAACCTGTTTTTATAATTAATTAAACTAAAAAGTTTTAATTAGGGGTTTCATTTTTAAATGGCTTTAATTGTTTCTAGAAATTGCAGTGGAACTACTTACAACGTGTTATATCAAGGATAAAAACAAATGAAAACACATTGTATCATCTGCATTTATAACATTTGTCATACAATACATTTTCATAAGAATTAATTTCAAATTTCTTTAAAGGGGGGGTGAAATGCGGTTTCATGCATACTGGGCTTTTTACACTGCTAAAGACTTGGATTCCCATCCTAAACATAGACAAAGTTTCAAAAACTAATGTTGGACCTTTGATGGAATATTTCTGTGTTAAAAATACTCCTTCCGGTTTCGTACAAGTTTTGGAGAGTTTTTTTCGAGTATGGCTCGGGCTGACGTTAATAGATCGTAAGGTCCTTGTATGGGCCGTTCGGGCTCTTCTCCCGGTAGGGTGCGCGTGACTAGAGCGAGAGAGGAAATGCATGCCCGTAAACACTCTCTCAGGTGCAGATCCAGTCGATCCAGGCGCCTCGCTCCACTTTATTCCTATGGGTGACATCAAGCGACTTCAACGCTTCAGCACAGCATTCCGGGAAGGCAGCTCTGCATTTGAACCGATTTGAACGCAGAAATGATGGGAAGCCTCACAACATCGCTTCAGTCACGTCGCAAAAAGTGGATCTCCACCGTTCACTACTGTCAGGACTTTACCAAATCATACCAAAGAAGTGTGTTTTTGACGGAGCGGTCCCAGCGATAAAGGTTCGGTCCTGCTTTGGAAGCAGCAGGTGAGTAAAACTGCTTCAAATGTCTCTGCTGTTGGCTCGTCGCGTGAGTAAACATCACTTAACAACACAATCGCGTGCTTCGTCATTCAAATGCGCTAACGGACTCTATTGTTGTTCTCTGTATAACGTTACACTATTCTGACTCTGATGTGCAAAACCGTTTTGCTTGCTACTGCTAAGGTTTAGTCGCATACAATAGTCCATAAACCGAATCATGTCCTCATAAACAGCGAGTAAAGACACACAAATGTTGACAGGCCACTAAATACAGTACATACCACAGAGACGGATGTCCTGCTGTTGCTGTTTCTCCTGTTCAATTTATTTCAGCCTCCGGATGATTCTGTATCATTATCTGTATTAGCTGAGCTCGATAGCCATGGGTTTCTCCACGCTTGAAGACGTCACCGCTTTGTTCGAGATCGTCATTCTTTAGCTCCGCCCACACGATACGCCTCCAGGCGCTTGGTTTTTTCCGGAAAGACTCGGTACAGCCCATATTTCTTTTATAAATATAATAAAACTAAAGACTTTTCGGAGATATGAAGGATGCAATACTACTCTATAGGTACTCAAGATTGACATGAGATTGACTGAAACTGAGTGTTTCACCCCGCCTTTAAATAATAAAAAAATGACCAAAGCCCTTGTCACTTTTCTTTAATGTCTTTAATGCATATTTAGTTTTGAAAATCCACACACAGTCAAAGTAGATACAGTGGAGCGTTCTTGCTACTTGCCAGTGTTTCAGCTGGTAAAGGGATAGTTCACCAAAAATGAAAATTCTATCATTTTCTTTGTTCTGCTGAACACAAAATAAGATATTTGGAAGAATGTTTGTAACAAAGCAGATAGAGCAACCATTTACTACCATAGTATTTTTCCCCACTATCAATATTAAGAATTTACTTGCATGTGTGACTAAACTTTAGTTGCAAAGGCTTGCTTTCTTTCTATTAGAATTCGTCCCACACTTGAGGACGATGAAATGAGCGCCATTATCATAGTATTCTTGGTTATGTTGTTCCCTTAACTTTACGGGACAATTTCAAAAACTGGAACATGAAAAATCACGTTTAACCCAACCATGTAACCCTAAATAGCGTACATTATTTGGCCTACATTAAGTTACACCTTTGACATGTAGGCTACTCGTATAAAAATCACCAAGGCACCTTGGCCTAATGAAGTTTGAATAAAGTTTGTCTGACACAAAAATAGCACACAACACGCTGAGATTAAATCTAAAATACATTATAAAGTATTATAGTTTAAAACAAAATTATGTATTATTACTTATTGAAGTTTCATAAACTAATTACTCTGGGTTCGGGCAAAATTTCCGAGCTCAGAGCCCTCCCCGGACAGCACGCCAAATACGCATAATCTTTACTCTATTTAATTGATGTAAGTGTGAACTCGAGACCACATTAACGTAACGTAAATAATTTATTCGATGACGAGTGAACTTGACGTAGACATCACTGAGGCCTAAATAATCCCTATTTATTTCCCTTGGATATATTTACTTCTAATTTACTTCTTACTTCACTTCTAACGTTAAATATCCACACAAGCCTAATATGTTCGACATATTTGTCTGCAATTTAATCATTAACACTTACCTGACGCCCGAACTGCACCCTCAAAACAACTGCTGCTGCCTCTTTGGTGAAACTCGCGAAGTCCTTTGATCTGTATCCTTCCGCGAAATCAAACAAGTAGATCCTTCCGAGAAATCTAACGAGCAATACATATCCTTCCGCGTAGTCAAACAAGCTCTTGTACGTATTCATTAAATTTAGGCAGATTAAATGCCACAATTAACTAGGCTACATATGTTCATTAATTATATGTATATTAAATATGTAGCCTAATATGTAAGAGTGTTGTAGGATCCATCTTCTCATCATAATGCAGATACTATTCTAAACAAAACATCGAAAATACATCTAATTTCACAAATATTGTTCTGATATAGGCTATTATCAAATGTTTCTAACAGCCCATTTCAACAGCACAAACAAAAATCTATTTACCATAAGTAAAATATTGTGCGTAAAATATTGTGTTGGCCATAGCCTACTTTTATAAAATATTGACTGGATTTGCGTTTATAGTCCAGTCAACATTTGCAATTCTAAATGTTAACTGGATTTGAAAATATCAATTCATTTAATGTTTTTCAAATATATTTCTGCAGACTTAATATATTATGTCTTCTTAACTAAGCACAAGTAAGAAAATTAGTTCAACATATATTTTTTGCTCTTCAAACATTTTATTAATTGGAGTTTTTAGAGTGCGAGGGTGAGTAATGAATGACAGAATTTTATAATTTTTGGGGTAAACTAACCCGTCAAAAGGGATGTCCTTTTTAGTGTAATCATATAGCACAGCTCTCCTGAACAACCACGATTTGAAATAACATCCATGTCCATAGGTCAGACAGTGCAGAATGTTCAAATCCCTATGTATGAGAAATAGTATTAGTGTTGCATAACAAACATCACTAACGAGAGGCTGTTTCAGAGCTGTCATCAGTTGCACCATCCAAAGCAAAAAAAAAAAACATTTTGAAATGTCCTTTAGGCCAAACTGGATCTGTGAAGTGGAACAAACTGACAGTTTGCAAGATTCGGTTTCACACATAGAAGATGCTCTGTGAAAGAGCAGCTTATTAAAACCAGACCTCAGTATGCATAAATTCAGCTGAAGTTCTTTTGGCTTTCTAGGGCACATTCTCATCAATGCATTCATCGCTAGGAATTATCATGTGAAATAGCAAGCCAAGTTCAGCTAAAATGAATATAAGCAACACTAGGTTACAGACTAAACAAGACATTTTGTAAGCATAAATGATTGTTTTTGGAGTGCCTGGATAATCTGCACAAATGATTATGATTTCTGAAACATTAAATCAGAGGAAAAATATGTATACAAACACGCATGTTCTCAGCAAAGATAATTTTTATTGTTCAAAGGATGTTTGTGGAGAATTACAGCAGTACACACTTGACGGAACAGCTGCCTTTATCACATAACACAGTACAGACAAGAATGAGGTCAAAACTCATATGGATATTAAAATTAGTAAAAATCACTATGGCTCCCAGATTGTGTGTATGGCTAATTCATGTGGTTAAAGGCCTGAAACTCAAAAAAAGTTAGGAAAGGGACATCGCTCCTTTTTCTCTCATCAGATTAAAATGTATAACACCCACACACGACAGTAAAAAAAGAGAAAAGAAATGGATAACAGAGGGAAGTCGCACACAGGCACACATTTTGACAGATCCAGGAGAAGAGAAGCTGATAAGCTGCAGTAAGACTCAGAAATGTAACGCCTAAAAAACAACTTGATAAACAGAGGAAGAGACTGTTGAGGGGAAAATAATAAGTGTTTTGTCATTTGGATTGTTGAAAAAAATGAGTACAAACTAAACAAAGAACATTGTCAAGTCTAGTTTGTATACAATTTTGTCTTTTTTTCTTCTATGCTCTTCCAACCATAAGGACTATAGGAAATGTATGGAAAACCAGTAAGAAAAATTCCCCTATATAATTGCATCCGAGTTTTATTTGTTTAAATAGCCTGTTCAGGAAGCATTTATAATTGATTCTATATGTCTATGTATAAATATATTTCTGTATATATATATATTTCTGTATATTGTTTTTTAAAAATAAATCTATTTAAACCCAGATGGGTGTTGTTCTACATTTGATTTCCTTTCCAGTTTTGTCACCAAAGCTCTCCACATTTTAAATTTAAAAACTTCTAATTTGTCATGACTTGATGTTAAGCCAACCAGGCTTGCAGTATCATTCCCTTTAAAAGAGCCAAAATCAAGCCCAGTATCAATGGTACATTTAGAGGCATCAGCACCAATACACTTCCCAATTTAGTACATACAATCAGAGTGATTTGCTCTACCCTGACAAGAAACAGGAGGTAAACAAAATAAAACTCACCAGCCCGCATGAACCTCAATAGGCACGAGCGGGGTGGTGGAGCATGGTTTTATAGCACCATTTTAACTGTTTGTACATTGTTGCTTGAACTGTATTGTGTGCCCACAAGTTGAACTCTTTAACGGTCTCCAAATTTTACACTGTTTGATTTGAGTCTTGTATATATACACACGCACGCGCACACACACACACACACACATTTGCAGAGAACACTTCCTGAATGAGCTAACTATGAGATTCACGTCATTCAGATGATGCTGGTTTGCTCTCCATCATATGGTACAACACCGAAAACACCTATAGTAGAGATATTTGTCATATCTGAATACACTAACACTAAACGTCCTGGTTGACTCTTTTGTTAACTCAGTCTCTGGGTGAGGGGGGTGTCTTTTGTAAAAGGGAGAACTTTCCAAATGACAAGACCTATAGAGCAGCCAGCAAAAATATCCATTTATCTAGCCATACATCGTCTATACTGCTTTAAACAGGTTTCTCTTACATATACATAACAGTGTTTCTCAGTCAAACATCTTTATTCGCCTTAGAGCATTAATGTTCTTTGTTTCATGCACGGTAATTCTTTCCACTCCAGCGCGCGCTTCTCGCATTGTGAGGTTGCCCCAGCAACGGAACAACCGGCCGGGTCAGTCGTCATCTATGTCGTCGCCCTCCGACTCCTCTCCGACTCTCCGCTCGTACACTTTATCTCGGTGTCGCTCCTGGATCTCCTTCATCTCCTCGGCGTAGCGGCAGAAAGCTCCGCCGAACTTGCTCCACGCTTTGAAGGGTATCGTG
Organism: Pseudorasbora parva; assembly: GCF_024679245.1. NCBI lineage: Eukaryota > Metazoa > Chordata > Actinopteri > Cypriniformes > Gobionidae > Pseudorasbora > Pseudorasbora parva. The sequence continues at coordinate 53,143,191 of NC_090174.1, read as the reverse complement.
ATAGAGTTTCTATAACTGGGCTTCACCTCGCTCACCCGCATAAACACCCCGTACTTGTTGGAGCCCACGTCAAAGAAGAACCGCTTAGAGTCCACCGTGATTGACGTGCCCTCGGGAAGCTCCCCGTAACCTCCGGCGCAGCCGCCGCCGACCAGCTCCTCGTCATCCCCGCCGTAGTCGTCGATCAGCTTGGCCAGAGCGTCGCGGAACTCGATGAGACCCTGAGCAGGAAGGGCAATGGTTTGCCCGGATTGCATGCCACCCCCGGGCACACCTCCTCCGACGCCAAAACCACCAGGCCCGCGGTTGACGGTCTGACGGATACGGAGGAACCTCCCCCGCTGGTTCTCCTTCAAATCGAGGTAGTATTTGCGGTTTTCCCTCACTAGGAACTCGCTCTTCAAGGCCCGTCTAGGCCCGCCGTCCTCACCGCTAGAGGACTGGGCGATCTGCTCCGGGGTGCTGGGTCCGAGCTGGGCGTAGTGCTCAATGAAATCCCCCAGGTAGTCCCGAAACTCTGCTGCGACTGACATGGAAAGTGTCAAGCGACTTTTGGAGCCACCAGCGCCGACCTCGGCGATCTTGATGAACCTGCCCTTCGAGTTCTGCTTCACGTCCAGATAGAAGCGCTTGTTTTGGATGTCAAGGCGCTTGGACGCCAGCTCCTGGGTCTCTTGATCCCTCTGGAAAGGCTGGAATCCGCTGCTTCCACCCCCTCCACTGCCGCCACCACCACCTCCTCCACCGCCGCCACCGCCGCTGCTTCCACCGCGCTCACTCCCACTATCCCCATCCGCCATCTTCACCATCACCCAGAGCTGCGTTATTTTTTCCCACCCGTATGTCGTCAAGTCCCGCCTTCTGACCCGTTCAGAGGCATGAGAACGTCGAATGGTCCATAGCTCCCGAGACGTCACTGTATTAGGAAGATCTTGTGATTGAACATTCGACCTGTCAGTCATATATATTTGCTTCTCCAATTGGACCGCAGCCTTGTCCGTTGTACGAGTAAATAGCACATCCCCATTCTCATGGCTCACTTGGACTGCCTGTCAAAGTGTAAATCCCGCCTTATTGTTTTGACAGTACCATGGGCGATTGGTGTGTACAGTGATGTTGATAACGTACAAAAACCAAGCACTTTATTGCAGATAACGAGTACAGTACATGCAGAATCCTTCCTCAGTCGACAACTACAGCAGTATTCACAATCGTATAGCCCTTTAAATAAAAACGTTTAGATAAAGTTTCCACAAGAAGTTTAAAATATGTGTGTTATACATATATTGATCTATTTTAAAATATACAAGTAATTTATAAATAATTAATTTGTAAAAAAGAAAAAAAGAAAAGAAAAGAAAAAGAATTACGTTCAATTCAGAGACTATTGGTACAAATAATAAATAAATAAAATTATTACTTTGGGGTTTATAGCCAGAAGAATATATAGGCTGCACTATCAACAAAACGTAAATATTTAAATAAGTAAATATATAAGATAATATTTTAATTTGGCTTAGCACACAAATGACTATGGATTACTTAGGCTATTTACCATACAACTTTATTATATGGCCCATTATATTTTTATTTTATTTATAATTTCATGCTTACCAGCCCTCTGTGCCTTTTCTCACATTGTTTACATGTTTTTATGCATATACTACATGTATCAATCACGCTAATATAGTCCTTTAAGGAGGGTGCCTGGCAAGGGGTAGTCATGAGGGTCCTTGACGTCAAAAAGTTTCAAAACTCCTAAATTAGTGTAAATAAGTATTTGTCCATACATTTATCAAGCTTTATAAAGGAAAAAGATAGAGTTTTAGAACTCCCTTTCTTTGTACACATCACATTCAGAGTCATTGACATTTTAATATATAAATTGATATTTTAAAACAATAATAAATGTATTATTATTAACAAAAAATGTAAACTTGATTTCATGTGACATAATTATGATTTATATTAAATATGAGATTAATAAGAAAAAAAATGTGGATAATTTAATGGGGTTTTATAATTTATCTTAAACTAAGCCTAGTTTTTAAGATTAAATCATACGTTTTTGTGACTTTAGATTATAATTTACGACTTCTAAATATTTAATTGTTTTCTGTAAATAGAGAACATTTCAGCAGTAGGGCAGTTGTCACCGTTAAGTCCCGCCTACGTGTTATCCGTACAAACATCATTCATCGATGGGGGATGGTAGAAGCAGATACATGCTGAAATCTGATTGGCCTTCCCGAGATTCGAACAAACAACGGGCATTCTGATTGGCTGATTCCACCTCTCGGTATGCCTCGAGCGTTCTCTGCTGAACGGAGTTTATTGTTCCTCTGAGTCAAGAGGCGAAATAGGTTTTAGCCAAACCTCCTTGGATCCCATTCAAAGTAATACTTCGCTGAAATGGTATGATATTCTTTGATCTTGGTCCATATAACAAATTTCTGTAATTCGAAATGTTCACCCGCTTGTTATATCGCTCATTTGTCGTCTTTTAAAATATTCTACGGCTAGCTCCGAGCTAACGCAGGTTGGATTTTGCGCTGTTAGCCCGCGAGAGTAGCGCGTGCTAATAGTCTTTTTGTCATGTGTGTTTAATTAATCACGACGTCTCTTGTTCCAATGTGAATAATTTGCGTCTTGAACAAAACTATCTTATATACAAAAAAAAAGGTTTTGTTGATATTCGTCGTAGCTGTTGTGGAATTTCTCCAAGCAGTAACTGTTATAGCTAACGTTAAGCTAATCCGTCAGCGGCAGTGGAGAACTCGCGCTTATCAGTCCATATAAAGTATATTTATATTTATTGTATACATCTTCAAATTGCACCGTCTCATAGGAATTGCGTTTTGCATGTGCGGGTTTTTGCACGGTAAAAATTACAATTAAAACAAACTATTTTAATTTTAGTGTGGCACTGCAGTCATATGAGCGGGAGATTTACCTGCTTTAACAGGCTGTTATTTGACTCATTGACTTTCAATGAAGTGGCAGATGGCATTGCTTTAAGTTTTTAGGTAAACTTTAATTCATGTGAAGGAAGAGCAGGATCCCACTCCTAATGGATATATTTTACATATTCCCTCTGGGTTGGGAACCGGTGCAAATTGCCAAGAGAAGTGAAATATTTTCTCTAAACCTGCGTTGTTGTTATACTGTAACTTAGTGTATACCGGTTATTATTCATTTGAACGAGCAGAGTGTGAATGCATGTCTTGATGATTTGTTCAATAGTTTACACATTTGCTTACAACTTATTGTAACACATTTAATATGAAAAAACTTTATTTTTTAACAAATTAGCAATTTAAAATGTTAGTTAATTTATTAGCAAATACTTATTTACACTAGTTAGTAAAATACAAATTAAATATTTAAAATGTGAAATTACACTTGACATAGTTTAAAAAATATATACATATTTTCTTAAATTATGTGTGTAGTAACTTGCATTTATTAATTTTATGAAAATTTGACATAAATTAAGTGTACTACCTAAACATTCTTTATTATTGTTAGTAGTTGTAGTAGCATTCATTCATATCTAATATAAAATAAATTAATTAAAAAAAGACTAATATAATATTACTTTTCAACATGTTTTTAAATTTCTTTGCACTGCTAATGCTGGAGTACGATTAACCCAAACCCCATAATTGTGTTCATATACAGTTACTGATTATGCTATATATTATTGTTTTGTGCACCGAAATGCTTGAATATGTTATGCATTGGATCTGATTCTGTGTATTCTTTTGTAGGCAGGAGGAAAGGCAGGTAAAGACAGTGGCAAGGCCAAGGCAAAAGCAGTGTCTCGCTCACAAAGGGCTGGACTTCAGGTAAGCTTCTGTTTTTATTTGCTCTGCTGGTTTCTGTTCCTAAAATAAATGATCCATTTGTTAAATAGCTTTCAGTGAAATAGGTGTAGATGTGGAATTTGTTGGGTTGCAATGTTTCAAGTTAGATGCTACTTTCTAAGGAATGCATTTCTGAAATTTGTAGTTCCCAGTGGGTCGTATCCACAGGCATTTGAAGACCCGCACTACAAGCCATGGTCGTGTGGGAGCAACAGCAGCAGTGTACAGTGCAGCCATTCTTGAATATCTCACAGCTGAAGTAAGACTGCCTTTGACTCGCATGTTGCACGTAAAATATGTGCTTGTAATGTGCGACAAGCTATTAATTGTGTTGAATTCTTGTGGTAGGTTTTGGAGTTGGCAGGAAATGCTTCAAAAGATCTGAAGGTGAAGCGTATTACTCCTCGCCATCTACAGCTGGCCATTCGTGGAGACGAGGAGTTGGACTCCCTCATCAAGGCGACCATTGCTGGTGGCGGTAAGTTGGCGTTTTAGCTTATTTATTGTATGTTGCATACATACTGATGTCCTGGCAGATGTGGATGTTAAGCACTTGCGTGTTTGGTGTCTTCTCACAGGTGTGATTCCACACATCCATAAGTCTCTGATCGGGAAGAAGGGCCAGCAGAAGACTGCGTAGTTCCCTTCGGGGTCGCTATGCTGACATGGACTCGAGGACTTGCATTTGGGATGTGTGACCAGATCGGCTTGTTCATCCATTCATCCGTTCTCTTTTTTTTTTAAGTTAATATTAATGTTATACTAGCTAACCACAAGTGATTTGTTAGAGTTTTGTGTTAATGTTCTATCGCCAAATCTAGATGCCCCCCTCCTCTCCCTCCACCCCAGCCCAAATGTCAGGTATTTTAGAGAGACAAACAGGAAGTGTCTGATCTTTCCTGCTGTGACTGTGGAATTGTTTGTTGAATTGGCCAAGGCTATGGAGCTGTTTTATACTGAATGGAAATGATAAACACATTTTATATAAAACCAAAATGTTTGTTCTTAATTTGTTGTCTGTCATGGTCTTTTGATTTTTTTTTAAAAAAAATTGCTCAAATATTTTTGTGGAATGGAATGCCAAATTTGTTTTTATTATCAGGGATTATAAAGTAATTGAGAGAGTACACTTGAGCATCATTTTAAAAATAACTTATTGCAGAAATAATTTACTAAAAATTAACTGAATTTAATGTTTTTGGACAATAATTAGTATGTTATTGACACATTCTATGAAAAAATGCATCATTGAGAGTACATTTTAGCATAATTTAAAAAAAAAAAAAAACACTGCAGAAATAATTTACCAAAGATTAATTAAATTTTTTAGACACTTAATTGCAAGTTATTTACCAAAAAATGAAATATTTAACTTTTTATATGCACCTTTTTGTGAAATTTCACAATTATTATATACATTTAATACAATTAAGCATTATGTATTCAATATTATTATTATATCAAATGTGTTGCTTACTGTGCATTTATATATTTGTGTTGTGGTCAGTATAGTAGCAGTGCATATTTTTTTTATTTCCTGATAAATCATGTACATAAACAGCTAATTATTTATTTTTACAATATTTATTCACCCAGTAATAGTTCCCAGCGGCTGTATGAATTTTAAACAGCCTTTTTATAATACTGATTTGGGGCCAACTTTTCATTTTCAGATGGATTTTCCCCACAAATGTGTCTTATATCTGGATAATAACATGTCGAATGTCATCGCAAAGGCTGGACGTTAGGTGGCGGTAAAGACTACATATTCACATCAAGGCTACTTCCCTCAGATTTTTTTAGTAACGTTATCCTGTTTTGTGTGGATATCCTGTAGGATATACTTATGTGATTCAATACAAAATGGCATAATGTTCATTCCTTTTTTACCGTATTCGACTTATAAGCATTCGTAAAAAACAAGAATCGACTAACAAACATTTTTTGATGACAGTCATTCGTGTGTGCAGTTCACATGCGTATCGGAATAAGAATTATGTGCTGCAGGTAAGTTTGAATAGACAATGTCTGTCATATTATGCACATGTGTAAGTTGTTAGTTAGTTGCATTTAACAGTAAATCCTCCAAATACTTGGTTTTCCGTTTAACATTGAGTAGCCTATGTCTAGGTTACATTGGCTACAACAAACTCGTGATCGAACTGCCGGCTACAACAAACACTGATTTATGCCTATAGGTTAACCCTTTAGGTGTATAAAAAATAAATATCTAAAGGAAGCCTTTGCAGGTTAGCAAACTTAAAACATTCATGTTAAATAAAAATAAAAAACGTTGGTTTGAAATGTCCGACAACTGCAGCAAGGTGGTTATTGTTCCAAATCTCAGATTTGTCGACCATGCAGCATGTTTGTGCGTGTTACACACCTCACTGTTCTGCTGCGTCATGCGGTTTCAGTAATGCAGTCTTTGCATGTGTGTGTGTAAGGTTGAACAGCTTTACCTGGGAATTAATACAAGATCTCACACACTACTGCAGGCTTTGGGTTATGGGACATCTGCAATGCAGAAGCCTATATATAGTAATAGAGAGCAGTGGAGGGAGGGGGCTGAGGACAAGATACAATAATATCAATGAAAAAATTGCCAATCCCACAAGTATAAATCGGTTCTGCAGGTCTTTACATTTACATGTAACAATTTAGCAGACACTTTTATTGAAAGCAACTTACAAATTAGCAGAATAGAACAAAGAAGCAATCAAACCAACAATAACGCAACAAAATGCAAGCATCGTGACCAATCCCAGTTAGTCCAGCACAGTAGAAGTTCTTTTTTAGTTTAGTTTAGTTTAGTTTTGTTTATATGGATATATATCTATTACTAAGTGTTAATATTAATGGGTCAAGTGTCTGAGAAAAAGATGCTTCTTGAAAATAGCACAATTTTGTGCCTCTTTGGGGTGGTGCCACAAGCTTGCAGAACACAAGGATGGCACGTAGGTCTGAAGTAATGAGTGTAGGTTTAGGGCTGCCGAGCCAGTGGTTGTTCTGTAGGCAAACATCAGTTCCTTGAATTTGATGCAAGTGGCATATGGCAACCTGTGCAGTTTTATGAGCAGAGGTGCGAAGTGTGCGCTCTTCGGCAAATTAATGACCAATATCGCTGCTGCATTCTGGGTCAGTTGCAGAGGTTTGACAGTGCATGCAGAGTCTGGATTGAACAAGAGCTTGGTTGGAACCAGGAGCTGTGTAGCATGCGCCAATATGGTCCTCCTAATGTTGTATAAGGCAAATCTGCAGGAATTGGCAGTTCTAGCAATGTGGTCTGTGGAGTTCAACTGTTCATCCATTATAACTCCAAGGTCTCTGGCTGCCCTGGACGGACTGGTCATGGAGAGTTAGTTTGGTCAGGACCACAACTCTTCGCAAGGTTCAGTTGAAGGCACTGGTCCTTCATCCGGCAGCTACCGTCAGATAGTCTGGTTGGAATGGGTGGTAGAGTTGTGTGTCATCATCAGCAGTTGACAGAAAAAACATGTTTCTGAATGCGAATGAGAGATCCCAGTGATAACATGTAGATGGAGAAGAGAAGTGTTTCTAGCACTGAGCCCCAAGGCACCCCCTACCTTTTAGATACCTTTTAGTTCTTTTTTTTTGGAACTAGTAGTCTAAATATAATTTTTAATCAAAAAATTTTATGTCCAGAATAATTGTACACCTGAACTTACACTACTCAGCATGAAATTGTAAAACAAACTTTATGCAAAATACTACACAGGTCTCTACATTTCACATAAATCATTCAAAACTAACAGCTCTTGTATTTAATTTAGAAAACACTGCCATTTAAATGCCACAATCGTTTCCCAATTACCTACACCCAATGGTTGTGTGTGAAAATATTAAAGCAAATTCATCAAATGAGAAAGAAATACATTTTCATCCTTGTATTTAATTTTGAATATGCATATGCAGACACCTTTATTTAACAAATTCAAATTGTGCTGTAAAGCAGCTCTAACCCATTAGTGACATTATTCAGCTCAGGTCAGTTCAGTGTTGATTCAGTTCATTTTGATAACTTTGAAGTTAATCAATTGTGCATATACTGTATGTACAGTGTACTTGTGCATGTATGTGTGAGCACTATGACAAACTCCTGTACGCCACTGCACACTGAATATGGAAAAGACAAAAGATAAGTAGTTTTACATTTATTTTCACACCTGTGTGTAGCTTGGTGTGTATATGCCCGATCATTTGATGTTTGTGTGTAGAGTTACTATCCAAACATTTAGAAGAGTTAAAGTTTTGAATAAGATATGGGTGATGTTTTGCATGTTGTGTAGGCACAGTTTTGAGAAAATGAGCCATAGTTTCAGAAATTGTGTATAAGTAACAAAAAAAAAAAAAAAACCCTGCATGCATGATCAGACAAGTTGTTTATTAAAGCATATACATATCTAAATAATAAAAAAAACAAATAAAAATAATATATATATATAAGCCTTTATAAAATAGCATTTTTTTATTATAATCTTTTATAATCATCATGTTGTTCCCTTGTGTTATAGTTGGGTTGTGCTGCCATTACATTAGCCATGAATAAATATCTACATCATTATTCTGCTATCGGGCTGACAGTGTAGTCACAACCGTTAATGTTCTCTGTTCATTTTGATAATTCTGGCACAGTCATTGCTTAGAAGAAACTGGCATCTTTTAATAATTTAGCTAATGAAATATTTCAGGACTTCTTCCAGCAGGAAATGGATATGCTTAGACAGAGCTGACACTGGATTCAGCGATTGGCCGAGTCTGCAGAATTGTAAAATGCATAATTCTGTGGTGAGATATGTTTGTATAATGACCACTAAACTTTATCTATGAGTGCCAGGCAAACAATTTTCACAGCTAGTTTAAGTTTTTTCTTGCATTATCATTTAAACAAATTTATTAAGGGTTTTTGGAAAATAATCACAAGTAAGACAGATATTGTGAAGTCACAAAATATAATGATCATCTGACTGTATAATATATTTTTTGGGTAAGATTTTGTTTTTGTTTTTGCATCTATTTGATCAAAATACAGAAAAAAACAGTAAGAATGTGCAATATTATTACACTTAAAAATTACTTTTTGTATTTAAATATATTTTAAATTGTAATGTGATGTGATGCAAAACTGAATTTTCAACATCATAGTCTTCAGTGATCCTTCAGAAATCATTCTAACATGATGATTGCTGCTCAAGAAACATTTAGTAGGCTATTATTACCAGTGTTGAAAACAGTTGTGGTGCTTTCAGTTCAAAAGAACAACATTTCTTTAAAACTGAAATCTATAACATTACAATGTCTGATTCAGTTTTTGGGCTCAAGCCCCTGCCCCTGCCCCTTTGAAAGTGAAAGATCCTTTTCGATCGCACCACAGTGCTCCCCTGAACGCGATTTCTATCACGCTCTGAGCATGATTTCTACCAAGGGGGACGACACTGGTGTCAGTGAAGGCCTTTCTAAACCATCAGATTTCAACAAAAATATCATTTGCGTTCCAAAGATGAAAAGAGGTCTTACGGGTGTCGAACGACATGAGGGTAAGTAATGAATGACAGAATTTTCACCTTCACCCACAAGTTTGGGTGAACTAACCCTTTAAGTAGACAATATCAGAAAAACTACACCCAGGAACAGCACACTGAAGTTTTAAGGTAATGCATTCAAGGCTCCCTCAGAGGCAAATGAGAGAAATATATCATATAGAATAACCAAAAGATGAAAATCACCCACTGTTTCAGATTTCCCAGACTGATTCCCAAAGAGCTGAGAGCATTACATTGTGGAGTTGTTCCGGATTCGTCTAGCCAAGAACAGGAGATGTGCCGTCAGCAGAAATGTTATTTGCTTGATGCATAATTTATACGCTGTCTAGCCTTCCTCAAAGGGGAGCATTTTGGTCAGACTAAAGCCTTTTTGAGACATGACTGAAACTTTGATTATGTTTTCACTAAATAGCATGTAGGCTTATTGCAGTTTTTCTGAATTGCTAAAACACTCAAAACAATTATCTGAACCAAATTCTCAATAGCTTAAATCAAATTGTCAAATAAATCACTCGTTCATGTAAAACCTTTAACAAACAAAGTTGTCATCGTATACATAGAACAACTCAAATTTGTTCACACTTATTTCTCAAACCAACTTTACAATAAGTCAGTTCAGAGTGCACAGGTGCACTGAATGATACCAACAACAGATGGAAAAAATCTGTGTGGGAGAGGAGGAGCATGTGTAAGAGGTGATGGATGAAGAAGGGTGTGGGCAATATTGTCAAGGCTCGATCTGGCGCACTAGAGGGTTTTCTCACTTTGCCTGGCAAGAGACGACATTGTGCTGGGTCTGGCCTGAGAACCTTGCCCACATCACAGGCAAAGATGTGATGCCGAGGCAAAATTAATCTCTCACTGACATACAGGCATTCAGTAATCTTCAATACTACACTTGCAGCACACAGTATACAATTCATTCACCTTACTATTGTAAGTTGCGATTAACTATGCTTTTTTTTTTTTTTTTTTTTTTTACAAAAGTGCAAAATTTGTTTACAGTTTTCCTAAATTGCTTAAACACATTACTTAAACATAAAACAAAATCTTCAAACACATTCAAAGAACACCCGACTCTTCTGGCAAAATCAAACATTTGCCTCAAAACCATTTTATCTGTGGTCAAAATCAAATAATGCTTTTTGAGATCATACACACATCAGTTAATATATAAACTCTTCAGATCATTCATTACACGACATCAAAGAATGGAGAACAAAGCATACAAGTTAAAGAAAAAAGGTATATTTTAACAGTAAATTACAGTTTTTCACAATTGCTAACTTTACAGTTTTTTTTGTAAAAAGAATGCAATAATTTACAAATCTCATAAACTTATATATATATATTATTCACAATAGAATATAGATAACATATCAAACTTTGAAAGTGAGACATTTTGAAATGTCATGCCAAATATTGGCTCATTTTGGATTTCATGAGAGCTACGCATTCCAAAAAAGTTGGACAGGTAGCAATAAGAGACCAGAAAAGTTGAATGTACATATAAGGAACAGCTGGAGGACCAATTTGCAACTTATTAGGTCAATTGATTGGGTAAAAAGAGCCTCTCAGAGTGGCAGTGTCTCTCAGAAGTCAAGATGGGCAGAGGATCACCAATTCCCCCAATGCTGAGGTGAAAAATAATGGAGCAATATCAGAAAGGAGTTTCTCAGAGAAAAATTGCAAAGAGTTTGACGTTATCATCATCTACAGTGCATAATGTCATCTAAAGATTCAGAGAATCTGGAACAATCTCATAAGGGTCAAGGCCGGAAAACCATACTGGATGCCCGTGATCTTCGGGCCCTTAGTAGCATTACATACAGGAATGCTACTGTAATTAAAATCACAACATGGGCTAAGGAATACTTCCAGAAAACATTGTTGGTGACCACAATCCACCGCCTCTTTTGCCATTCCTGGCTAAAACTCTATAAGTCAAAAAAGAAGCCATATCTAAACATGATCCAGAAGCGCAGGCGTTTTCTCTGGGCCAAGGATATTTTAAAATGGACTGTGGCAAAGTGGAAAACGGTTCTGTGGTCAGACGAATCAAAAGTTGAGTTAATTTTGGAAAACTGGGATGCCATGTTAACCGGACTAAAGAAGACAAGGACAACCCCAGTTGTTATTCCAAGTTCTAGAACTTCATATGCTCCCATCCAGACTTTGTCTCTTTCAGGGAAGACCTTGCATTTTCTAACATGACAATGTCAGACCACATACTGCATCAATTACAACATCATGACTGCGTAGAAGGAGGATCCGGGTACTAAAATGGCCATCCTGCAGTCCAGATTTTTCACCCATAGAAAACATTTGGCGCAATATAAAGAGGATGTGACAAAGAAGAACTAAGACAGTTGAGTAACTGGAAGCTTGTATTGGACAAGAATGGCAAAACATTCCTATTCCTAAACTTGAGCAGCTTGACTCCTTAGTCCCCAGACATTTGCAGACTGTTATAAAAAGAAGAAGGGGATGCCACACAGTGGTAAACACAGCCTTGTCCAAACATTTTTGACCATGTGTCCCTCCAGGACAGGTTTGGGAACCACTGATCTATGTTGAATTCAGAAAAAAATATTGAAATTTGAAACTTCCACATCACTGCATTCTGTTTTTATTCACAATTTGTATATATCGTCCCAACTTTTTTGGAATCGGGTTAGGAGCACAGGTGTTGTGCTTCATGAAAGTCATCCTAGAATCATCTACATGCTTTTATATTACTTACAGTATAATAATAACAGTAACAGTATATGAGAGAAATTTCACTCAGTGTCCAGTAAACCGTAGTACACACCTGCAAATTTGTGATTGTTATTTTTTTTAAATTTTTTGTGGGTCCAGGATATTTTTGACGAACTAAGAGACGATGGTACTCTATACTGTAGTGCAATTTGGCCGAAGTTGCAGCAGATGAAGAATTATTTCTTTATTTGTGTATTACCGTTATTGACAAAATAGTGTATTTTGTTGCATACCAAGTTCATATTTAGTTCTTTGGTTTTTGAACTGTTCTTCTCTTGTGAGATCATCTGCTTTGATCAACTTTCATCTGCTGTAAGATCACTTTAGTGTAATGAAAATAACTTTGAATCTCATTGACAGCACATGTTACTCTATCTACACTTTCATTTATATTGTATGCTATAATAGACACTGAGAGGTCAAATTTTTCTGTGAACCGGAAAAGTTAGCCATCTTGAAGGACAATTTAATTCTCTAGGTGAGGAACGAGGTGTGGGGAAGCTTCCAGAGAAGTTATGAGCATGATGCACAGGTGTACCCTAAAAATTTCTTGTCGAGAAGCTGACTCTTCTGAAAAAGTCCATCCAGAACATTACATTTTATATACAGTATTCAATTTTTGCAATTACATAAAGTATGCGAATTGCAAATTATGTGATATTGTATACTGTATGTACTGCAATTATACTATTGTACTGAATATTGAATTTACTACTGAATGTCTGTATATTCAACACTTGCATACTGTAATAATACTGCAGTCCAACTGCAAAAGCCAAAAAGATCAAATAAAATTCTAAATCAAAAGAATGTTACAGTACACTTAAATACAGCAAGTTGTTCAACTGCAAAATCAAGGTCAATGAGAGACTGATTCTGCTTCAGCATCATGTCATCGTGTTGGCTCAGGCCTGCCAGGCAAAGGGAAAAACCTAGTGCGCCGGATCCAATTGCCCATCAAAAGTCCCTTAACAACATTGCCCACGCCCTGCTCTTTATCATCCTCATCCACCACCACCTCTTACACATTCTCCTCCTCCTCTCCTTCTCAGATTGTTTCAATCTGTTGTTGGTATCATTCGGTTCACTTGTGAACTCTGAACTAGGTTATTTTGTACAGTTGGTTTGATCACATTATTAGAAGTGTGAACCATTTTGAGTTGTTGTGTGTAAACAATGACAATTGTGTTAAGTTTTAGCAATTCAGACTTTTTTCTTTTTTTGTAACTGCTTTGGATGCTGTGTACTTAGGTGGCCCAGTAGTGCAGCCGTACTAAATTAAACCACAACACAACGAAATCGCCACAACACAACAGAAACAAGGCACAACACAACGAAATCGCCACAACACAACAGAAACAAGGCACAACACAACGAAATCGCCACAACACAACAGAAACAAGGCACAACACAACGAAATCGCCACAACACGACGGAAACAAGGCACAACACAACGAAATCGCCACAACACAACAGAAACAAGGCACAACACAACGAAATCGCCACAACACAACGGAAACAAGGCACAACACAACGAAATCGCCACAACACGACGGAATCACCACAACACAACAGAAACAAGGCACAACACAACGAAATCGCCACAACACAACAGAAACAAGGCACAACATAACTAAATCGCCACAACACGACGGAATCACCACAACACAACGGAAATGCTCCCAACTATGAGGGGGCTCTCGGAGTGCAATAAAGTTAGTTTCCCTTGCTCTCTATAGATTGGCCAGTCTTACAAAGATTTAAATACTACGGTCAGTTTTAAGTGTGTAACCATTGTATATCGACATGAAATATCAATTCAGAATCACCTACAGGCATTATAGCTGCATATTTATACTCAAACACGCTTTTACACACTGCCATAACGCTTGATGCCCAAGGGAATGTCTGCCAAGTGACACGTCTATGGAATAGTGGATCTAACTGACATGAGTGGAAATTTACTATCAATCAATCAATCAACTTTATTTATATAGCGCTTTTACAATCATGATTGTGTCAAAGCAGCTTCACAGTGTCAAACAGGATAAAACTGCATCAAAATTAGATTTGGCTGTACAGCCGTACTGGAGAAAACAGTGATGTTATCAGCTTATTTTAATTTATCATATAGCGACAATGTTGGCAGATCCGTATTATAGTTTATAGAATTAATTAAAACCTAATTCATAAATTTTATCTGTATAACTAGTTGAATAACTTGGATCATAATTTTAGTGCCCCAACTGAGTAAGCGAGCCAAGCCAAAGGCGACAGTGGCAAGGAACCAAAACTCCATCAAGGCATGATGGAGAAAAATAAACCTTGGGAGTAACCAGACTCAGTCGGGGTGCCAGTTCTCCTCTGGCCTATTAACACACCGTGTATGATTATTATTCTGGCAACCTTACAGGTCAGAAATCATATTAGATCGGAATATTCAAAATTTCAGGGTATCACGCAAGAGACGGGTTTATTTAGGATGGTGCGTTGATTACACAAGAGTATGAATACATGAAAGATCGGAATTATTGCACCGGAGACGGGTTTTTTGAGCATGACGTGCCGGTGAGGCAAATTCAGAGGAGACACCAATTGACACGGCTCAGCAGACACTCCAGGATGCGTTGGTCATGTCCAAGCGCAGGTCCACCATCCGATCCCGACACGGCCCGGATCCAGGATAAACCTCAGGATAAACAAAGAGACTAATATTAGCATAGATGCCACTCTTTTTATGATGTAACGAGTACATCAGGTGTTATGGGAAGCGTTCCCGGTTCCGGCTGACCTAGTTAATGCAGCCAGTCAATTGTCAACAATCAGTCATTTGATTTGACTAATGTAAGTAAAAAATGTTCTATGTGTATGCCATGGTAAAGAGATGTGTTTTTAGTCTAGATTTAAACTGACAGAGTGTGTTTGCTTCCCGAACAATGCTAGGAAGACTGTTCCAGAGTTTAGGTGCTAAATAGGAAAAGGATCGACCGCCTGCAGTTGATTTAGATATTCTAGGTATTATCAACTGGCCAGAGTTTTGAGACCGCAATAGACGTGATGGAGTATAATGTGTTAAGAGCTCGCTTAAGTACTGGGGAGCTAAACCATTTAGTGCTTTGTAAGTAATAAGCAAGATTTTAAAATGTATGCAATGTCTAATAGGGAGCCAGTGCAGTGTTGACAGAACTGGACTAATATGATCCTACTTCCTGGTCCTAGTAATAACTATGACTGTGCATTGTCTCTGAGTCAATCAGAACCATCCACATTGCAGTAATGACGTGGATAAGACCTTGAAAACGGAATAACTGTTGGGACAATTGTATGTACGATAGGGCAGGGCAACGAGACGGTGAGAGCGGGAGCGCGGCCTACGAACTCCTTGTGAGACTTGAAGCTGGCTTCTGCTTTTGAAACTGCAAACTATTCTAAGTAAATGTTTCTTTTAATTAATTGCAATCCTGTCTTAATTTCTTCACTACTGGTCCTGGGTCATAATCTGTTAACACCTAACAGTTTTGGTGGAGGATGCGGGCAATCATTCCTTGGTGACACCCCTGGCAAAACAACAAATAAGGTAGTAGAAAGCTTTAATTATTTGGTTAGGGTTGTCTGAATGGAAGAGATTGGAGAAGGAGAGCAGTGTGCTTCGCTTCATTCCGCTTGTGAAGAGTGAGGCATAATTACACTAAAGGGTAATAGTATAAGAAGTCGCTGAGAGCATCGTGACGTGCTGAAGGCATAGGTAAAAACGGTAGCAGACAGTGCAAAGAAGCGGACTCAATAAAGGGGAGGCGCTGCGGGGCAGTGGTAACGTCCTCTACAGGAGCCCGTCTTGGACCAACTGGTAAGGTCCAGGAGACATTGCGGACCTGCTCCATCTCAGACAGGGGTACCCCGAACTTAGAGTTTAGAAATTAGTGAATCAGGCAGTCAGGGAATAAAATTAATTATTAGTTAAACAAAATAAAATAGATTCTGGAGTTGTTTGCCAGGGATGCATCTGGAACAACCCCGAGTAAAATAAAAATTGTGACCCAAATTGGCATGGACCAGTATGTGTGACGTTTTCGTACAAGTGTCCTTTGCAGTTTCATCACGCGGAAGCCACAGCTGTGATGGTTAAAGATCGCCGCATCCATCTCTTGCTGTTTCGGTGAGTATGAACTTCGACTAAAATATGGCTAAAATATGGCAGTAACCTGATCAGTCTTGATAATATATTGAAATGAAAGAGAGCAAATGTTTTAACTAGCTTTGTATTGAAGCCCTCACTTAAAGGAAATTTGCAGAACATAGTAACAAAAAATGGCAACAAGGTTTTAATTCTGATTGAAAATGTAAATAGCAACTTGACTGGCTACAAACAAAGAGTGCTTATTAATGAATTTGTAAATTTGGGTGGGGTGTTTTTAACCCCTAAAAGAAAAATCCCAGAAGTTACTGAGGGATGGTATATTCTGATTGCCAAATGTAATAAATTGCCCTAAGGTGTAGAAATGGTGGCAAATCAACCCATCAGATCAAATTTTGTAGATGAAACAAAGTAAAAAGAAACAAAGAAGAGATTTACACTCTGTCTAAGAAAATAAGAAATAATATTTTCTTAATATATATATATAAACGTATTATTATTTTGAAAATGTGATCTCTGTCTACGGATAGAGTTTAAAGGAAATGTTTGATGTCTTATTTGAAAACAATTTTAATTTCTAGCCAGATCTTATGCTGAGCTAGTGTGAGTAGTATAAAGTTTATGAAAACACAGTGTACCATCCTGAATGACTCAGAGTCTCTCTCTCATTCAAAACCAGCTCAATGCTGTTATCTGAGCATGTGTCATAGGTGATAAGAGATTTCTAGTAAAAGCACAGTGCATCCGTTGAAAATCATAGAGACTTGACTTGACTTCATAGAGAGATTAGTTAAAAAGAGTGCCATTAGGAGGGCAATAATAAAGTTATAAAATGTTTCTACATACAGAATTTTAATTACCTAAATTTTTTAAATTAATTATTCCATGAGCAGTAACATCTTTGTCTAATCTTAGCCACCACCATGCACAGGACCAATGGATCAGCTCACAGAGTCAACATGCATTTGTTTGCATTAAAGTGAATGGACAGTGGTTATATGGCTAAATTCACTGAGTATAATCTATGTGCTAATATGTTGTGGCTTAGAAGATGTAATTGGTATCAGTGATTAAGCAGTGTTATGATTAACATGTCTCCATGTTCTACCTATAGTAAGCAGACTAAATAGCTCTGGTGACTCTTGAATGCACTTTCCCCAAGGCTCCAGAAAAACATCTGATTGTTTTTAAGGGTCAAATATCTCAAGCGTTAACCAATGTGAATGAGGGTGATTCGCCGAAGACGGGTAAGATCCTCTTTTGGCCAGCGGGGGCGACCTAAGACATGGGGGTCACCGGCATTGGGCACTTCCAAGAAGGGAGGTGTTTTTTTATGTGAAGTGTGTATGAGAGTTGAACCGATGACTGTGAGGCCACCAGCATCAGTAAGGGGGGTAAGCTGTGTCTGTAGGGGCTGAGAGTCCAGACAGGACACAGCAGGGCCTGCCCTAATAATGGCTCCTCCATAACGCTCACTCAAGTACCGCATTGTTTGTGAATGCCAGGGAAGACCCTGAGTGAAAATTGAGATGATTAGATTTTGAGATGATTATACAGCTCTAATTTGAAAGTTAAACATTTACATTTCTAAACTTTGTGAAGGTTTAAGGTTAATGAATTTAATATAAGAGACTGTCTGTGTTAGAGAGAGAGAGAGAGAGAGAGAGAGAGAGAGAGAGAGAGAGAGAGAGAGAGAGAGAGAGAGAGAGAGAGACTGCTTGAGAAGCAGTGATGGTGCTCTGTCTGTTATCGTCCTGCTAAAGCTGAAAAAAAAAAAGCAATGATATCAGAACCAAAACAACCCAGCTGACTTCTCTAAAAATGAAGGAATAATGAACAGACATGATTTGAAAATTGGTTAAGAAACCATGTAAGAACTGAGTTTAAATATTTTTTAGTTAAACACTAAAAGCAAATTTTGAGAATGAGCAATTCATAGTTAGATGTTTAATGTGTGTATGTTTGTTGATGACTGCACTTTATGTTTTGTATGTGTTGGTTTGTGAAACTGTTCTGTCCTGATAGTGTGTATGGGGTCATTAACCTCTGGAATGAGTGTTTATCATTACAGATGGGTTAAGGCAAACGACAACTTTTAAAGAAATTGCTAATTCTGAAGGAATCTGGAAAAGTTGATCCAGAACATGGGACGAGCTTTAAGTGGACTGGTATCCAGCTCTGTCTGTTACTGGTAATTATGACTACTTTTGTCATTTATGATGTTGATTTGAATTAATCTCTGGATTAGTTTAAAGGGTTACTTCCGCGATTAGCATATGGCTTTGTATCAG
Source organism: Pseudorasbora parva (assembly GCF_024679245.1). Classification (NCBI taxonomy): domain Eukaryota; kingdom Metazoa; phylum Chordata; class Actinopteri; order Cypriniformes; family Gobionidae; genus Pseudorasbora; species Pseudorasbora parva. Next base: position 53,124,575 of record NC_090174.1, on the reverse strand, counting down.
TAGAAACCCTGGAGTATATTCAAATAAATGTGCTTTTTATGTATTCTATAAAAATACATTTTCTGTCTTTTCTCAGTCTAGAAGGCACCAAATGCAAAAATAATTTCACATTTCTACTACATTCATGACCCAGTTTAAATACAGATTCATCTTCCCAGCGCTGAAGTACCCCTTTAAGTGGAATTATAAAGTTAAAGATTGCTGTTTCTTAATGGGTTAAACACCCGTGTTTAAATTGAGGGTTTAAATTGAAATAATGTCAATTAGAAATGGTAAACATAAGCCCCGTTTCCACCAAAATTACCCGGAACTATTTGTACCAGGAACTTTTTTACAGGAACTTTTCTCCCCCCCAGACCTGCAGCTGTCTGCGTTTCGACCGCGATAAAGTTCCGAGAAGATTAGGCAAATTAGTCCGGTGATGTAGGACTGCGCGCGACTGTTCCTCCAAATCAGTGAAGGACAGTAATCATTTGTGTGTGTACCGATTGAAAGATTTAGTGATCTGTTTACATGAGACGTTATCTAAACCGATCTGGTGTTTACATGTGATGACTTTCAATCGCAATCATTTTGTCACATGCAGTTTGTCTGCCGCACCAAAAATGTCAACGCTGTTTTCTCCAGCAGCTGGAGTGTGTTGACTGTAGCCATAGCAACTCTTAACGGCCACCAGGACTAATACAGTATTATTTATAGCTATTTGTTGTAAAGTGTAATAATCCTCTCAGAAAAAAAAATCTTCTGTCAGGCGCAGTTAAAGTAAAAACTGCCTGGGGCAATATACGCTGTGTCATTACTCCAACATTATCTTCATAACTTACGAAATAAAAAGTTTACCCCTCAGAAAAATGTACTTTCCTCTCTTGTCAACATGAGCGCGGCGCGCGCCGTCACGTCATGTAAGGACACACACTTAAAAGTAATCGGTCAGGTCGTTTACATGGTGAAAAAAAATTAATAACGAGTATGGAAGAGATTCAAGCTTTGCTGCTTTTGCTGGTTATGTATAGGTTTACTAAAGAGGTAATTAACAACGACAGAAAAGAGCAGCATATTCAGAAAGCTTGTTAAAGCTAGATTTAAAATGGCAATGTATATTATTATCAGCTATTACGGACATTGAACGTGAGATGGCTGAGACGACCGCGCGCCACCAGACAGAGAGCAAGACTGATATTTACTGAACGCAGAACGAACCTCGCAAAAGACTTTTAAAAATGCCGGTTGAACTGCGTGAGCTCAACCAATCAGCATGTTCAGCGCCCAAGTCCCGCCCTCGAAAGTTCCTGAACTTTGAAAAAGTACTACCTCGCGAGCAGGGCCGTTTGGAGGGGGAAATATTTACCCGGAACTTCAATTTTACCCTGGTTCCTGCGGTCTAAACACACGAAGTACCACCCAAAGTTCCTAGTTCCTGGGTAAAGTTCCTGTGGTGGAAACGGGGCTATAAATGTTAGAAACTTGACGGCAGAGACAAAGTGACAAATTGGCTGAAGTCATGCATGCGGTTATTAACGTTACTAATATGAAGCAGAGCAGGACCGAGTGTTGTGGACCTGAGCACAGCTGCTGGAGCGATTGTTAAACAAACACCCGCCTCACAAATACCGGGACTTTTATTATGACGGGATGGGACACATTCGCCAGGCGCCTGCACTGATCCGCTCTTCCGGTTATGATATTGAGGTAATGCAGCTCTGTTTATCATATTAGATACATTTAGGTGTGTTTAAAATGATGTTATGACGTTACTCCGTGCATTCACTTGTTCACACTGCTAAGAGTAAAGCGCTCCTGCCAAATAAAACCCGAAACCAAGGGTAGTGCAGATATGACGCAATTGACAGGCGACTCCCTCAAACGCTATGCTGAAACGTCCCGTGTCCTTAGTTAAAATAGCAATTTTCTCACAATTTACAAATAGTTAGAAACATCTGGGATATTGTACTAAACTGAACAAAATATATAACACCGGGCTAGTGGTTTTTAGATATTTTACTGCAAAAATACTACATAGTGCACCTTTAAATGGACGCAGGACATTAGATGTCTAGTAATAATGTCAAATTAATGTTAAAGGAGCAAGTGACTTTAAGTTTTTCTGTGTAACTGGAGTTGAGAGATAAGTAAAATAATATTTTGGTTTCTGCTGAGCAGTAGAGATAAGACTGAAACAATAATGATCACATGGTGCATTTGCACTGCCAGATGACATAAATCAAGAGGTTTAAGATTTTGGTCATTTGGAGCTTACGCCTAAAGAATTTTAATGGACAAGACATTGAAAGAAAAGGGGTACTTTAAAGGAGATCCTAATTAATAGATTTTGAATGGTTCTTCAAAATAACTAAATAACGGGTTTGAAAAAAGTGATTTTGAAAAGTAACTGGTTATTGAGTATGATTGAGCATAATGTCATGAGATAAAGATGTGAAGAAGCTGATTGAATGTAATACAAATGGATAAATATTTCATTTTGATGAAGTTTTCAACATTAACAATTTTATGGTTATGTTCGTTTAAGTTAAATATGATGTGGGCTATCATGAGTGAAAACTGGATTTGATGGAAATAGCAAGTTTGACAAAAAGGTTTGAGTATGTGGAAAAGAAAATGGAGTTATGAAAATGGGTTCAACAAGAAGGTTCTTGAGTAAAATTGGAATAGTGATTGAAATGGATGTTATGAACATGTTTGAGAAAGAAATGAATGGGATGTGTTAAGATGGTACATATATGTAGACTGTAAACTGAAGGATGTTTTATGCAGAGACTGAATGTAATTGGATGGATTATTATGCCTATTTATTTTGTTTATTTGTATTTCAGACCACTATTGTTTTTTTAAGATGAAAAAGGTCTGTGTTTTGAAAGAAGTGGATTTGAAATACCTATTTTAGATGAGATATCTTGTTATTTATAATGGAGTGGTATTTAACATGGGGTGCTAATATAGTATGTCCTCCTGAGGATGAATATGCTCTAGTTGTAATCAGTCAAGCCAATGATAAAACCAAATGAGATAAGATTAATAATGGTTGAAGTTAAATCCCTGAGGGATCTTTTTCAAAGATTATAAACTAAAAGGGGGGCGTGGAACATTATGAAACGGCCTAAATTGGTAGACCAACTTTAGGGGGTCATCGGGACCCCAAAATTGGCCTTGAAGAGGGATTGAAGGGGGGATTCTAAAATCCACTGCTGCTTCAATATACCTGTATATAGTACGTAAACGTAAATCAATATTTATCCTATATTATTAAAATGATTCTATCCAGTTATGATTTTGCTTTTAGTTTCTTGTTTTCTAAAGTGTATATTTTGTCTCTGAGGAGTGACTAAGGGTCTGGCCTAGGGATGTGTGATGTGTCACACAATTTTTTTTTGTTTAGATTTTTGAGGTATCACACACCCCTAACATATCAGGAGTGCAATAACAGGGTTTGCTCACTTAGCCCGGCATCCAGAGATGAAATATGGATTTGTCTTTCATTTAATTTATTATATTTTATTCCTTTTATATTTCCTTTTATTGAAACACTAAAAAGTCAAGATGAATATTGCCTGTACTATTGTGTGTCCCTCTCACCGAAAGAAAGCACATGCTATCTGTATGTTTTGGTAAGAACTGGAGCTTAATCAGCTCCAACCTTGGAGAGACTGTATCTGTGTATGTGTGCTATATTCTATGTTACAGATCAGAATGGTGTACAATGGGCACCCTAAGAGATGGGTGGACTTGTTGTTCTGGGCAAGCTGGCGCCTGCTCCAGATCTGGAAGGTCACTATGGGCCTAATTCCGAGGTGAAAGAGTCAACAAGTGACACGTCTATGGAAATGTGGATCAGATTCACTGACATGTGTGGAAATTCACCATGACTGTGCATTGTCTCTGAGCCAATCAGAACCATCCACATTGCAGTAATAACGTGGATAAGACCTTGAAAACGGTATAACTGTTGGGACAATTGTATGTACGATAGGGCAATGAGACGGTGAGAGCGGGAGCGCGGCCTACAAACTCCTTGTGAGACTTGAAGCTGGCTTCTGCTTTTGAAACTGCAAACTATTCTAAGTAAATGTTTCTTTTAATTAATTGCAATCCTGACTCTGTCTTCATTTCTTCACTACTGGTCCTGGGTCATAAGCTGTTAACCCCTAACAGTAGCATCACTGTGATAAAAAAAAAATGGAAGTGTGTTAATGGTAAATCCATTTAATTATTTTATATAAAACAACTGTTTGGCTGGTGAGTGGTGTGTGGTTGCTTAATATAACACAAGATAAAAAAGTTAACATGGTACATTTGGTTGATAAATGTCTTTATTTGGCTTTAGGGGAACATCACTGTATCAGTTAGCAGCCATACAGTTTAAGTGTCAGCACTCTTGAACCATCTCTGAAACAGTGTCATCAAGATGCAGAATACGTGAGGACTCTTTTAAGCAGTTTAGATTCATGTTTAAGGCATTTACGTACATTTTTACACACATCAAGCAAATCTATCCCACCCCCTCATATTGTCAAGCTCCAAGTGAATCAAGCCATGCAAATTGAAACTCCTCTTGATTTATTCATTTCATTAATAATTGCTACAACTGTTTTATTAAATTTATTGGAAATCTTGCTCTTGGTTTTTTCCTCCTCTTTTTACTCTTTTGGATTATAATACAATCTACTATTTGGATTATATTATAACCCAAAGGTTGCTGCAAAAATGAGTTAGAACAGTAAACTCACTAACATCAGTCACCACACTTAAGACATTTACCAAATCAGGTGAAAAATGGAAAACGTACCATATTTTCGGCCAGGACATTATCCATTAAGTGCCGTAGCCTACATTTCCTGTAACTCTAAAACAATACAATGTTACGAGTAATTCATCATATGAGGGTAAAACACTTTATAAAATCGCCCCTATTTTTACAGACTTTTCTTCGAGTGCAGACCAATGACCAAAGAGAAAACATTTAAGAACTCTGGAATGGTATTTTCCCAGAACTGTGATCTAGTCGAATTGGGCATGTTATTTAACAAATTTTTAATAGCCATATATTTATCGATCAAACTGTTTAAAAAAATCAAGACCATTGATGGAAAAAGTTCAAATCAAGGATAATGAGGGTGCATCTTCCGTCAGTATTCTGTATTTGCACAAAGGTTCATAAAAAAATAAATAATGGTGAAGTCAGACCAACTGAGATGGCATGATGTGATCTGAAACACCCATTAACATGCATAAATCAAAAGATTTAGTCAAATGTTAAAGTAATAACCTAAATAGTGGACTCATTAGTTATTGTTTTCCATCCATGATGTTGAATTTTTATCCATTTGTTAAATAACGATTTAAGCAATTATTGAGTGGTTTGTTAAGATAAGGTTATTTGCTGTGACAGATGATGATCAGATCTCATTTTAGAAACAATCCCGATGCTTTCTCACAGCTTCTAATACATTTCAATTGATAAAACTAGACACCAACCCATAATATCACAGAATCAGCGTCCTGTAATCATTCGATCAAGCAGGCCTGCATTGTGAAGGGTCACTGGAGGTGGTTCAGTTAGCTGTCTGAGTGGGTATTATCCGGAGTATTCATGTGACGGTTAATAGCCCATCTCTATGGCAGGTGTGACTGACTGTGACCCCTCTGCCCTCTCTATGGCCAAACTGTCACCTGCAGGGTGGACCTGTCACGACCAGCTGCAGAAAACACCAGCGTTTACACTGCTTCCTGAAGCCTGAAAGCTCTTGTATGCACGCGCACACACACGCACTCAATCACAAAACCCCCCACAACAAATTCATGTCCACAGAATAATGCAACGAATCTTAGTTGTCCTCAAAGTAATCTTCCTTCTCATTACACACACACACAAAAAAAAAAATCTTTTGATTTCAGGAGCGACCTGGATATGACATTTGTGAGCAGAAATACTAAGGACAGGAACCTCGTCGGGTTTCAGAAGGAAGCCATGCCACAGATTAGAAGGAGAAAGAGAGAATAAGAGAGAGGAAGATTGACATCAGGCTCCATCACGAATGAATCAATCAAGAGGAGGTCATTTTTGAACACAGGAAGGAATAGAGGGATATTTAGCAGCAATCGTCTCTAAAGCGTCAGAATCTAAATTGCAGAAGGATTTTCCCACACTACAGATGCTCTCGTCTCTCCAAAATCTAAACATTGAAACCCTCCCCAAGAAGTCCATACAGGTTTAATCTTTAATCTCACCAAACTTGATCAACTCCATGCCGTCACGTTTGCCGTGCTATGACCTCTGCAATTAAGGAAACCATGAACGGATGGATGGATGGATGCGAACATTAAAGTTAAAAAAATGGTGGATGCTTTGCATGAGAATGTGAATTAAAACATTCTCTCCCCTACGAGTGAACTTAATGAAATGAGCTTGGACAATTTCGTTCATGTGGGTATAGATGCCCTAATATTGCTGGACAAATAGGAGATGTGGCCTGTCCCTGTGCTCGGCTCATGACATACATTCAGGACTCAAGTGTAGCTCTATATAATGGAAATACTGTTTCTCTGTAAATAATCACTTCTTTCAAAGTCCAAACTCACTTATTTTTTAGAATCAAATAGCACCGAGAGGTTGGAACCAGTTTATTTAGCCTTGCATGGCATCATCTTGCTTTGAACTGTCCTGCACTTTACTAATGGCACGTGAACACCAGGTGTCAAGGGGGTCTTTGCTGTCTGAGCTTCACTTACGCTGCTATCTTGACACGGAAATGAAAATTTTGCCATAATTGAATCTTCCTAATGTCGTTCTGACCCTGACACAAAGAATAGCTTTGACCAGGGTTGTCAAGTCCTGCTCCTGGAGGGTCACTGTCCTGCAGAGATCAGCTCCAACCCCAATTAAACACACCTGAACCAGCTAATCAAGGTCTTACTAAGCTTACTAGAAACTTCCAGGCAGGTGTGTTGAGGCAAGTTGGAGCTAAACTCTCCAGGACAGCGTTTGGACACCCCTGGCGTAGACTAAATGTTGTTGTAGCTTAGACTAACAGTTCTCTTTTCCATACAAAAGAAGTGCATGGAGGTACACAGTAAGGGGCCATTCACACAGAACGTGTTTCTGCATTCAAAACGCGAGATGCAGGGTGGTGAAAAGAAATAAATAGCAAGGTCTAGAGAGGGGGTTTGTCAAATTACAACTTCTTTTAACTCATGAGACACAGCATGAGATGCAAGATGTGAGCGTCACGTCTATCTAGTGCATGTTTACTTAAAATTATGATGCAAAAACATTTGCTGTGTGAACGGTGCCTAAATGTGTTCCATATGAGGTCACAAATCTCATTTGCTCGTGTTAAACAAAGACCTAGCGCACTGTTCCGCTAGGACCTATCCTGACACGACCTCACATTTCAGAGTTTTAGGACTTTTGAAGACAGATTTGCATGAACGACATTTATGACATTTTTGTGGTGCTTTTTGGAAAGCTTGGAAGCTTCTGCATCCACTTCTGTTGTATGAAAAACAGAACATTCTGCCCTACATCTCGTATTGAAAGTAAACGATAAGAAAATTGTCATTTTTGGGTGAACTGCTCCACATACTCTCTGCATAGACCCTGTTTAATCTCGAGTGCTATACAGAAAAGGGTTTTGGTGCTTTAGTTACTGACTCAGTGCTTTCCTGTAGATATCCTGATGCATCAGCAGATGAAATCAGCCATACCTAGTGAAATGAGAGTGGAGATGAGAAGATGAGGTTTGTTTGGTGGTGTTGTGTGTGGCTGAGGGACAGAGAGGTAAAGGGGACATGGAGGGGTCCAGACGGATGTGGCAGAAGCGGTGAAGGTACGCAGCTTTACTTGCTCTTGACCGCAGCGGCCTTTTCACCCTTGTTACTGTCCCCCTTTTCACTCTTGCTATCTGCCTTGCTATCGCTCTTCTTCTCCTTTTCCTTCTCTTTCTCCTTTTCTTTCTCTTTCTCCTTCTCATTCTCCTTCTGCTCCTTTGGGCTCTTCTTTTCTTCCTTTTCCTTCTTCTCATCCTCCTTTTCCTTCTCCTTCTTATCCTCTTGTTCTTCCACCTCCTCTTCCTCTTCCTCCTCCTCATCACCTCCTTCTTCCTGTTCTTCTCCTTCTTCTGCCTCCTCTCCTGCCTCCTCTTCTCCTTCTTCCTTCTCCTCATCCTTCTCTTCCTCCTCTTCCTCCTCCACCTCCTCTTCCTCTTCCTCTGTCTCAGGTTTGGCTACGCTCCTCCTGTAGGAGCTTAGGGCATAAGTGCGGCTTGATGGATAAGAGTAGACGGACTGCATCATGGCTCCGCTCACAGAGCTCAGACGGCATTCCTCACCTTCCAGCAACTTCCTGTTGGGAACGTCCATATATTGATAAGGATGAAACATTAATAAATGAATCAACATTAAATGAAAGAGTTCTGAGTCTGACCTGTAGGCTGCGATCTCAATGTCCAGCGCCATCTTGACATTCAGCAGGTCCTGGTATTCGCGCAGGTGGCGGGACATCTCACCTTTTGTGCTCCGAAGAGCAGATTCCAGCTGCTGAATAGTGTCCTGTCACCACAAACAAGACATTTATGTCTCCAAAAACTTTTCTTACAAGAAAACGTATCCAGCTAACGGAATGAATTAAAAAATTGGCTAACGTTCTAGCAAGGTTCTCTCAAAGTTATGAACAAACATTCTTTCAGGAACGTTAATAGGCACTCGGTTTGACCGCAGGATCAGGGTCTAAATGAAGTTCCAGGTAAAAATGTCCCCCTCAAAGAGTCCCCGCTCGCTAGGTAGTACTTTTTCAAAGTTCAAGAACTTTTGGGCATGGTGCTTAAGCGTTGATGCCGATTGGTTGAGTTCACGCAGCATTTTATTTCAACCACCATTTTAAAAAGTATGTTTTGGTGTGTGGAGTAAGAGTTGTTTGCTATTGGAATCAACACTTAAAAAAATATGACTGGACTGAAAACAAAATTCAGGCTTTATTAAGCTTATATGCAGAAAATGAAATTTATCGGGAACTGGAAAGTCGCATGCAGTCCTATGTCACCGGACTAATCTTCACGGTACTTTAGACTGAACGCAGACAGCAAAAGGTCTGGGGGGAAGTTCTTGCGACAAATTGTTCTGGGTAATTTTGGTGGAAACGGGGCTTAAAACAATCTTCTGCTGTACAAAACAGCATACATTAATTACCTGTAGCAGATCTATACAGGGGAAAGTGGAGGGTTTCTGAAAGTGCACTGCAACTGCTACAGCAAATCTTCGCCAAGTATTCAAAGGTTGAACAGCGAGCTCATTGGCTACTGATACACTAGAAACAAATCGAATGTGCCCTAAAGAGAATGATGTGATTGCAAGCTAATTAAGTTAAGGACCTATGTTAAAGGGATACTCCACCACTTTTTCATATTAAACTCCAAAATCTCCAATATTATCCAAAATCTTAAGCTCTCACCTGCAGCTCGCCGATCTCGTTGTTGTGGCGGTCCTCCATCTCAGCCAGCTGTCTCTCTAAGGACTCGTTATGGGCTTTCAGAGACTCGATCTCCAGGGTGCGGGACTGCAGCTGTCGGCGGTACTCAGACAGCTCGTCCTTGGTCTGCTTCAGAGCATCGTTGTTGCGTGCCGCCGCCTCCGTCACACTGACGAACTTGGAGCGGTACCATTCCTCTGCCTGCTGCTGGTTCTGGGAAGAGAGAGTCTCGTACTGGGCACGAATGTCCTTCAGGGCCACAGCAAGGTCAGGCTTACTGACGTCCATCTCAACAGACACCTGAGCATGGAAAACAGACAACAAACTTAACTGTTAATAAGTTGAATACAACTATAAGACCTAGTTTCACAGACAGAGCTTATTAAGTCAAGATTAAGCTTTAGTTCAAGGAGGATTTTAAGTAGCTTTTATAAACGTGCCTTAAAAAAACATTGTGCATCTTGAGACAAAACAAATATTTTAAGATGTCAATGCAAGTTGCTTTCAGCCACTTGTCTGTGAAACCAGGGGTATATATGATATTGTGAAATGTAGAAAACGTTTTCTATTTTAAATTAATTTGGTTCTTTTTAACTTTCTATTCATCCCAGCACACTGAAAAAAGTCAGGTTTCCACATTGAGCAGCACGACTTATTTCAACATGGATAATAATAAGATATTTTTCTTGAGCAGCAAATCAGCATAATGATTTCTGAAGGATCATGTGACATTGAAGACTGACGTAATGGTGCTGAAAATGTTGCTTTGCACCACAGGAATAAATTACATTTTTAAAGCTACACTGTGTGATATTTTCCCCTAACTAGCGGTGTAAAGGTATATGACCATCCAGTGAATATTAGTTTCTTTTCCTCTCAATTCTGATTTTGTTTTAACTCCTACGGTGGCCGATTTAGTCCAAGATTAACATGGCTTCCAGTTCGACCTCGTCCATGAGTGCCGTCAAGTGTTAAAACGCGAAAGGCGAAGCTTGAATTTACGGGTATGTCCCTCTTTGGCTAATGTACTTTCAAGATGGAGGGGCAACATGGCGACCAGCATTCGAACCACTCACCCATATGTATTTTCAATGGCAAAACTTACAAGAATACTTTTTTTACTTGAAAGAAGTAAATATACATTAATGAGCATATATAATTTTGAAAGATCTAAGTGTTTTTAGCTAAGAATAAACTAGAAAAGTTTTTTTTATTTAAATACATTCAAATAGAACATTTTTTTAAATTATATTTCACTCAATTTTACTGTACTTTTGATCAAATAAATGCAGACTTGGTGAGCATAAAGTTTTGAACAGTAGTTAATGATAGCCATAAATAGCCTTTAGTCTCTAAAATTGATTGGTGGAGGAACTGCAATAAAGTTGCTGATTTATTATTGATTTCTAATAAATAATGAATACCCTGAAACAGGCATTTACATTTGAGCTAAAGGGAGAGCATACATTACATAGCTATACATATAGATAATTTGGCATGAGACATTCATGTTAAATTACAATAAGTTGCAATAAATACACAGTTTTACAGTGACTGTAATCAATAAACCACTGTCCATCAGGTTGTAAAGTTATCAAAAATGCAGGAGAGCTGATAAATGCGGTGCTAATGTTGGCCGTGGCGTTTAATCAGTCTTTGAGTGTAATTTGTGCTAATGAAGTTTTGGGCCCCTGAGGCTGCGGGATGGAGCGCAAACTCATGGGTTTTAATGCTCAAGGAAAGATGACACTGCATGCTTTCATAAGGAGGCAATTCATCCACCACACCATCAGCACGCAGAAAACAGCAATCCATTAATGGTGAACATCAGCTTACAACAATTACACTCACATTAACAGTGTAATTGCTTATACTCAGGGTTATTGAATAAAACCCTGAAGGAAATGTAATCTGTAGTGTAGAAATACTTTGAGAAGCTGCTGCACGACTCTGAGAGCGAGTCTAAAGCGATGCAGTCCCTCTCAAGGACGCTGCGCTGCGGGGGTCCCGCTGCACTCTGCAGCCACACCTAAAATCCTGCGCTACTGCATCACCTCCTCATTGCCTGGAGGTAAGGAAGTTTAAACATCCCATCATCAACAACCTTTTCCAACTTTTAAATACATTTCTCCCTCTCCAGGGATCCTCTGTGTCTTTGTCTGATTAAATATTGTTTTTTTTAGATTTTTAAGTTGCATGAGAGAAGAGACTGGCGTTATAAATGCATATATGTTATAAATTACATTTTGACTGAGGTGCTGGTCCTGGTGCAGTGGAGCGTCAGATTCTCAGCGTTACGCACACGAGTGTCTGAGCTGCAGTGCTGTAAATCCTCCCAGACACACACCGCCCTCAATGACACTGCACAGTCATGATACGCATACCCACAGTGTGCCACTTGAATTTCAAAGCATTAATAAATACATATTATTTCTAGGCTTTATCTGCTTCAACTGATCTTCTCAAATAAATGATATGCAGTAGCTAGCTTATAAAGATATTTCTACCTGATAAGACCTAAAAAAATCTTTCAAAGAAGCTGTAGTCAGGTTAATTCACTCATGTAAAATTGGTTGTATGCAGTTCAAATCTAATTAATTGAAATATTTGCTGAATGTTTGTTTCCTGAGAAAGCATTTTACAGAAGGCTATAATGTAATGATTTTCAAACCAAAAGCATATGGAATATTTGGATAAACATGTTTCATTATAGGATACTGGAAACTAATAAAAATTTCAAATCATTCCCAAATAGATCTGCATGATTATGCCACTGCATAAATCAAAGTCATAAATGTCACTGCAACACTATGTGATGTGAGATATTAATGAACATCAAAACATTGAGAACACAGAATTTGTATGCTTTTCATAATTTGATATTGTCACATATAATTGTGAACGGTAAATCTTACACTAATGCAGTTATGTAAATCATATTTTAGAATAATTGACCAAATATTTTAGTGTAGGATATTGTATGTAGTCATTTCAATACCATCTTACTATGCAATATTTCGCTTAACTGGGTAGTTTTATCTAACAGGAATTAAAAATATATATTATGTAGCCTATACTCTTGCAACTATGGCATGTTATGTATTTGCAATAGAAAATCTTAGTAAAAAAACAACAACAACAAAACTCAGCATGGCCAACCAGCCTGGCAATAAAGGTTTTATTTGGCATCCCAGGCTGACCAGCTAAAAAGTGCCCTACAACCAGCCAACGGATTTTTTCAAGTTTTTTCATACCTGGGTGGCCTGAAGGGACGCCTGTAACTCCTGGAGTTCCTCCTCGTGCACTTTCCTGAGGAACGCGATCTCATCCAGCAGGGACTCAACTTTCTTCTCCAGCTCCAGGCGGGACAGGGTGGCGTCATCCACGTCCTTGCGGTATCCCTTCAGGCTGTTCTCGGCCTCCTCCCGCAGCCGGGTCTCCTCGTCCAGCTTCTCCTTGAAGCGCTCCAGAGCATCGTTCATCTGCACGCAGTCCAGGTGCATCTGGCTCTTCTCGTGCGTCATCTCCTCGACGCGGGCGCGCAGCTCGCGGATCTCCTGCTCGTAGAGGTCGTGCAGGCGCGACGGCTCGTTGTGGCGCTGGCGCAGCAGCGCGACCTCCGCCTCCAAAACTTTATTGTGCTGTTCGAGGTTGTGCACCTTCTCGATGAACGTCACGAAGCGGTCGTTTAGGCCCTGCAGCTGCTCCTTCTCGTTGGTGCGGATGATCTTCAGCTCGTTGGTCACGGCGGTGGTCTGCGTCAGGTCCACGCTGTCCGGCTGGTAGCCGCCGCGACCGGATCCGAGTTTGGTCCGGTAACTTGAGGATGTGAGCATGGGGGATGGAGAGCCGTAGGTGCGGTGGTGCTGCTGCTGGGGTACGGAGCGGTAGCTCACCGTCACCCGGGACGGGCTGCTGCCCACGGGGGTGCGCCGTGGCGCATCTCCAAAAATCTTCCTGTACGAGCTGCCCGTGTACATGTCGCCGGAATAACTCATGCTGGAATGCTCAAGATCACAGACCGAGTGGGTGAAGTGTGTGGATGTGGAAAGACAGAGAAAGAGAGAGGGAGAGTGCCAGTCGGGTTGTCACACCGGCATCTTTTATAGGCAGAGACCGCAAGCATCATCTGACGCAGGGGCGGTGGTGGAGGGGGAAACCTGCAACCCCGAGCAAAAAAGACAGCGTCCCAGGAGAGCGCTCATTCATTTACGGCCTTTGCATTTGTGGCCACTCATCCCTTTTCATGCGATGGAGATTGTCATCATGCAGAGAACTGAGGATAAATAAAGGTCAAAATATGTAAAGATGAAAAGCTACATTTGGGTGTTCCTCGGATGACCCTTGGAGAGTCACCTTTTAAAGAGCCAAAATTGAGCCTGAAAGTTAATTCCTGCAATGAAGGCAGTCAGTGGTTCGTAAAGAACGGTTTAAAGCCCTTGAAAGCTCCACAATAGGGAATTTGAGGCACTAATTTCTGGTTTTCCAGAAGGTTCAGAGAAATATTGAAATATTGCCTCTAGTTTTTTATGCACTATAACCGAAACTGTTACTTTAAATTATGTGTCATAATAAGAATCTTTATAATATGCTTAGTTAATTTCAGTACAAAAGTAATGCAGAAACATTAAGCACAAATGTGGTGCAGTCAAACTGATTTTGAGATTACCTTATCATTCATGTCATGAACGATCAATAAACATTAATTTTGGAAACTTAATATGGCAATGCAGAAATAAATAAATAAATCAAACAAGCAATAACTGTATAGCTGTCACGCGTGTAAGCAAAGGTGCTGCATGTCTGCATGGGATTGAAGCATGTTGCAGTGAGAGGGAGTGTCTAACTCTGTGTGTGTGTGTGTGTGTGTGTGTGTGTGTGTGTGTGTGTTGTAATGCGGGTGGCAGCCTGTTTCTCTGCAGTGTCTGAATACTGAATGAGACACAGAGGTCTTACCCCCGATGACCCTCCTCGATGCAGAATCCTGTGCAGACTCAAAATCATCTGGCAGTTTACTTTCTTCTTAAACATATAGTGTATCTAAAATGAATTACAGAGGACATGTTGACAAAATTCACAGGGGTGCTGTTAAAGTCACTATTCTTTAATAAGCTGCATCCCATCACACTTTTTCCTGATGAGTCATCAGTATTGGCTGTTGAGAGCAGAGTGTGGGGGGCTGTGTTTCGAGTGCAGGACTGTCGCACACACACTTGGGTCCAGGCCAAAGGCAGGAGCCACGCCTTTAGCATGATCACACCAGCAAACCCCTGGAGACATGCTGCAGGTCTCGCTGTCTTCAATCAGCAGTTTCTGCGGCTGATGTTTCATTCTACTGGTAGAGACACAAAAAAGACCTGAGAATGAGCATTTTCTCTGTGTTGGGATTACAGGCTCTGGACCACTGCAGTGAAACAGAAATTGGCCCAACGTGGAACGTGCTAACCCAAAAAACCACTTCAGGGCTGGACCAATGGATGGTTTAATGAACAATAATAAAATATTGAAATGTAGATCATTTCTGAGATGACACACACAATAAAAGAGAGATATACTGTATAAACATAGAATGACAGGCAGAAGATAGACAACAGCAACAACACCACACACACACACACACACACACACGTCTGGTTCAATGTAGGTAATCTCAGGTTTTACTATCCTTATGGGGACATTTGGTCCCCACAATGTAATATAAACAAGGGCACACACACACACACACACACACACACACACACACACACACACACACACACACACACACACACACACACACACACACACACACACACACAAAACACACACACACACACAATGTAAAAGCATTCAGTGGAAAGTTCCACAATAGCGAATTTGAGGCACCAATTTCTGGATTTCCAGAAGGTTCAGAGGAACTGAAATATTGCCTCGAGTTTTTTATGCACTATAGCTGAAATTGTTACTTTACATTATTTGTCATAATAAGGATCTTTATAATATTCTTTGTTAATTTCAGTACAAAAGTAATGCAGAAACATTAAGCACAAATGTGGTGCAGTCAAACTGAGTGTATTACATTATTCTGCAACATTTTGTAGATGTAATTCAATTACTGTTTATTAAACTGTTGTAGTAACTTAACATCACATTTTAATCATGCTAATTTTTGGAGGAGAAAAACGGCAATGGGACTCTTTGTGTGATATTGATTAACTACAATGAGATAAATATATACAATTTCTAACCCCCATATCTAGATTTTTTGATCATTAAATGCATTTGAATACACCGAATAATGCAGTGAAATGTTTGTCAATAATATTAAATATTTAATCCGGAAAGGACATAACAAATGACAATGCATGAATGAACCACTAAAAGGTTCCATATAGAACATTTTTCCTGGTTACAAAGAACCCTAAAGTGATCTTTTGATTGAACCCTTAAAAAAGGTTCAATATAAAACCTTTTTAGGGGTTCCAAATAGCGCCTGATAGAACCTTTTCAGTTTCAATACAGAACCTTTTCTTCTAAGAGTGTATTTTTTCTGCAATGGTTTTGAAGCTCTCTCCAGGTTTTGATGGGCGGGCCGCACTGGAGACTTAAGTAAACTCCCACGGCTAGAAATGGATAAGATAGCGATAAGCTGGATAAGATATGGATAAGCATATCCAATGAGATCTGCTCCCCTGTCAGTTCAGTTTACATGAGGGAGGGATTGTTTTGAAAGCGGCAACGGAATGATTCTCTTGATCACAGGGTTTGCAAAACGTCTTTATCAAACAAACACGACGCTTTATTTCTCATCCACCCGTGATTGATTGGAATATTTTTTTTTTATTACTTGCCCCACCCAATCGGTGGATATAAGCGTGAACCACGCACACTCACACACACTCGCACCTGCGCTTCAAATATCAAGTCAAGTGAACAACGCTGATGTTATTTCACTATTTAAGATTCACTGACTTGCCGACGGCGGGCTTCCGTTTTGGAAGCCTGTCTGGAAAACACATAGCCGTGTAGTTTGGGCTTTGCGAGCCCTGGCCCATACATGTCCGAGTCTGATCCCGAATCGCAATGAACCAACAAATAAAGGATTCTTCAGCCTTGTGCTAAGATATGTTCTGTTAGACACGGTCACATTATCAAAAAAACAATCTGTAAGGATGCAATACTATCACCAGGCTTGTGCAAAATTCAGAATTGGCCTCCATTCAACTCAAGAATTGGAATTTGAATTAAATTGACTCCACCCCACAGGAAGTTGAATTTGAATGACAGGAAGTGGAATTAAATTCATGACAATTCAAAGACATTCTACAGTCACACAACAGAAAGGATTTGTTGAATGTCACATACATTCAGTGTTGAAAAGGTTACTTTGGAAATGCAATTTTTTACTGTTATAAGTTACCCATTATAAATGCGGTTTGATTACTTTATTTGGATTAATTTATCATTGCAAATCAATCTCCTTTTAATATGATTACTAACTAATTGAATTACACATTTTACCTCAGTAATACAACTAAATACAAATACATTAATTTTGTAATTTAATAACATAATTTAATTACACGTAACTACACTGCAAAAATATTACACACTATCTACTTAAAAAATATATGGTAACCATATTACACATAATATTTAAGTAGTTTTTATGTTTTTTTGTGTGGAATCTCAATGAATAAATTAAGTAGAATTTCTAAATGATTTAGTTTATAGCACATGATGAATTTAATATTATTAGTGGAATGTGCATTTTTAATTAAAGTTTTAAAAAAGGGTAAAAGTTAGAGTAAATGGAAATGACCTGTTTATATTTGACTTTGAGCTATGTTATACAATGAATAGGCTGCTTGCTGCTAGCACAAGTAGAAACAAACTTGTTATAGCATTAGCATTAGCAAAGTTATTGTTCATTGAACAAAGCAGCATGCTTCATTATAATGATACTTGTAGTTATTAACATCACAACCTAACTATAAGCTCTACTCTTCTGCACAATGCTAACGTTCAAAACTTCAACATAACAGAAATTCTTTCAAATGTCAAACATAACAGAATATTAAACATTAACAGATGTTTCCCTTTGCGCAAAAAAAAAAAAAACTTAATTTCCTTATTAACTCCTCATTTCCAGCCATATGCAATGCATGCTGGGAACTAACAAAGGTGTCTAAATGACACCGCATAATTGAGCCAATTCTCTAAAAATAAATAAGTAACCTTATTTTCATTATTTTTCAGGTTATTTGGTTCTTCGATAGAAGGCTCAAGATTGCGTACATTTCCTTAATTCAGGAGTCATTCTCAATTCAATTCTGAATTGTACACAAGCCTGACTATCACACATATATAAAAATAAAAAAACATGTTTTACTCACATAAGTGTGTTGCACCATTCCATGGGATTGAAGGCACAGCAGTGTGTTTTAATCTCAATATGTCTGCAAGTCTCACCCTGAGACTGAAATAAAGCAAAACAATGTACATTGTCTTCCCCACATGCACTGGAACATCATTAAAAATAAAGTTCAACCACATACTCCTAATATTAGGATCCAAAGGAAGCTTATGCGGCGACTGTGTTCTTCCAATAGGAATAGCGCAGTATACTGTATCTTGCTGTCTTCGGCATGTTTATTTCTGCTGGCTACCATGTTTGGAACAGCACCACGAGTTGGTGGGCGGGGATACAGAATTTGGCGTGCTTATTATTTTGTATTTTGTAGAGGCGGTATTTCACCACCCGAAGATGTCAATTGTGGCATATTCTGAAATGGATCGTTTGCTGAGGCTGGTGTGTTTACAAGCTTTTCTTTGACTAAGAAGGAAGTTTTCAGCTCTGAAACTTACAGGATATTCTTATATTACCATGACATTTTATATAATATATCAAAAGCTCAAGGGAAAGTTGATTTCTCAATTAATTTCTCTTTAATGTGTGCACAAATCCCTCATTAACAATAGACATAAAAAACTTTGACATTTCAACATAATACAATGCCATAGATCACTATTTTCCGGAGACACAAATTAGATGAATTAATCTTAAAAATTCAACTGAATCTCCATTAAATAAAAAAAATAGCATAGCCATTCATCAAAAGTGCTGAGATGAGATTTACATTTGCGCATTACGGAAATACTCTATATTGCCAAATGTTTTGGGACATCTGCCTTTACATGCACATGAACTTTAATGCCATCCTATTCTTAATCCGCAGGGTTAATATGGAGTTGGCCCACCCTTTGCACCTATAACAGCTTTAACTCTTCTGGGAAGGCTTTCCAGAAGTTTTAGAAGTGTGTTTATGGGAATGTTTGACCATTCTTCTAGAAGGGCATTTGTGAGGTCAGGCACTGATTTTGGAAAAGGCCTGGCTCACAGTCTTCGCTCTAATTCATCCCAAAGGTCTTCTATCGGGTTAAGATCAGGACTCTGTGCAGGACAGTCAAGTTCCTCCAAACCAAACTCACTCATCCATGTCTTTATGGACAGTGCTTTGTGCACTGGTGTGCAGTCATGTTTAAACAGGAAGGGGTCATCCCCCAAATGTTACCACAAAGTTGGGAGCATGAAATTGTTCAAAATGTCTTGGCATGCCGAAGCATTAAGAGTTCTTTTCACTGAAACTAAGGGGTCAAGCCAAAACCATTAAAAACAACCTCACACCATAATCCTCACGCCACCAAACTTAACACTTGGCACAATGCAGTCAGGCAACTACCATTCTCCTGGCACCAGCCAAACCCAGACTCGTCCATCCGATTATCTATTAATAGTGAAGCAGTGAGTTTAATTTCTTCAAAAACAGTGATGCTACCGACTCTTTGAGCTGAAAGAGATAATTAAAATCTATTCAGTGGTAAAAGTATTTTACTGATAAATGTTGCATGGTCGTGTTGATAAGTTTCTGTGTATTGAATGTTTCTGTGTGTGTGTAACACATTCTGTCTGAATGCCCATTAGTTTAGAACGCTTCTAATTTTTGAATATTCTATCTGAAATGTAGATTTTTTAGTTGTACAATGATAACTTACCAGCAATGTAATGATGATTTTATTAATATATTAGAACAAGCACATTACAATTGAAATGCATTAGAATGAGTACATTCTTATTTATGTACAATCAGAATATTGTACCATAGTGGGGGGTGCACAATGTTAACATGGAACCTGTCATTATTACCTAGCATATTGTTATACAGCACTTGGCCATATATGGCCATATAGTATGCAGTTTTTGGCCATATAGTATGAAGTGTTTCCATAAACAGCTGTTATAAATTCTGTTGAGGTGATATTTAGTGAAATATAGACATTTACCCATATTGTGATATCTCTCTATTGTATTTTGGATAGGCTTACATATGGTCTAAACACTAACAACAGAAAGCATTACACAATTTATTATTTTGTAAATATTCTTTACAAAACAAGAATTATATAGAAATGGACCATTCAAAAAGTTAAATGTGTATATTCATTACACACAGACTGATATATTTCAAATGTGTATTTCTTTTCATTTTGATTATTATAACTGAACACTAAGGAAAATCTCAAATTCAGTATCTCAGAAAATTAGAATATTGTGAAAAGGGTCAATATTGAAGAAACCTGGTGCCACAGGCTAATCAGCTAATTAACTCAAAACACTTCATATGGTCTCTCACCCTGCGTCCCAATTCGCATACTATCCATACAAAATAGTATTCAAAAAGATAATTAGTATGTCCCAAATCATAGTATGTTGAAAAGAGTTATCCAAAAATATCCGGATGGTTTACTATTTCTGGTCAGAATTTGATGTGCGGATCAATGTGCACTCTAATGGCTGATATTGGCCACAACCCATTGCGAGTTGGACGAGGATTGGATTAGAACTACAAACAGAACATAAAAAGGGTTAAAAAACTACAAACATGACGGATGTGCGAGTCAGACGGTTAAGTCGAGAAGTTTAGATAAAGGGGTTTGAGTGACCAACTATCAATATTTAACCTGACAAAAATATATTTATTCAGTGTTGTCCACATTATATTTCACCTGCAGCAGCATTGTGAACTTTTGTAATGACACGTTTGGCCATTAACTTTTAAATGCATCATTATATTTAAACGGCAAACACATGAGGAGAGTCTCTGCATTAAAGACCAACAAATGGCGATCAAACAAGCGGTGATTCAGATGATTCTGTAGGCTCTGTAGGCTACACATTCATGGGGAAGACTGCTGACTTGACAGTTGTCCAAAAGACGACCATTGACACCTTGCACAAGGAGGCAAGACACAAAAGGTCCTTGCAAAAGAGGCTGGGTGTTTACAGAGCTGTGTGTAATAGAGAGGCAAAGGGAAGGAAAAGATGTGGTAGAAAAAAGTTTACAAGCAATAGGGATTGCCGCATCCTGGAGAGGCTTGTGAAACAAAACCCATTAAAAAATGTGGGGGAGATTCACAAAGAGTGGACTGCAACTGGAGTCAGTGCTTCAAGAAACATTACACTGTAAAAAGAAATGTCTCCAATTTAACATTATCTAGTGACTGATCACATCTAAATTTTTCAGTTGGCCAAATGGAATTTCTGTGAATTGATGCAATTTAATTAACAGAAATTCAATGGTCAACAGAACATTTTTGATGTGATCAATCACTAGAAAATGTTCAATTGGAGACCTGCATTTTTTTTTACAGTGTACGCACAGACATATTGAAGACATGGGTTTCAGCTGTTGCATTCCTTGTGTCAAGGCACTCTTGAAAAATCAGGGTCCCAGAGTCTGGAGGAAGAGAGGAGAGGCACACAATCCCATTTTTGAGGTCCAGTGTAAAGTTTCCACAGTCAGTGATGGTTTGGGGTGCCATGTCATCTGCTGGTGTTGGTCCACTGTGTTTTCTGAGGTCAAAGGTCAATGCAGCTGCATACTAGGACGTTTTAGAGCACTTCATGCTTCCTGCTGCTGAGCAACTTTGTGGAGATGCAGATTTAATTTTCTAACAGGACGTGGCCACCTGCACACAGTGCCAACCAGCAACCAGTACCTGGTTTAAGGACCATGCTATCCCTGTTTCTACTTGGCCAGCAAACTCATCTGACCTTAACCCAAACCTATATTGTATTGTAAAGAGAAAGATGCGATATGCTAAAGCCAACAATGCAGACGAGCTAAAGGGCCACTATCAGAGCAACCTGAGCTCTCATAAGACCTGAGCAGAGCCACAGACTGATCGACTCCACGCCACGCCGCATCGCTGCAGTAATTCAGGCAAAAAGAGGCCAAACTAAGTATTGAGTGTTGTACATGCTCATACTTTTCATGTTGATAATTTTCAGTTGGCCATGATTTCTAAAAATCCTTTCTTTGTATTGGTCTTAAAAGGGTTGTTCTGTGGTGTTTTTTTATACTTGGTTGTTTTTAACGTTTGCTTCCTGCTTCTATGAAGCCCATCCCTCTGAAAAACACAATGGTCTTAGATTGGTTAGATGGCCAAATGTAGTTTCATGTATTTTTATTGGCTGAAGTGCTGAGCACAGGTTCTCCGGAAACGACACGCCCCTTACCATTACGGGCAGAAGTCACATCTGCGGAAACCAGCAAGGGTTTATGATGTCACCAACCCAGGAAGAAGCTTGTTGTAGTCCAAACCGGCTGTTTTTGTAGGCAATAAACTGCCATAACTTATCTCCGTTTATATTGAACTTTCAGCGCTGTAACTTTGCAGATACTGTATGTTCAAGCAGAAAAATTACACACTAACTCAAGTTATAAAAAAGTCAAATTGCATGCAACCACCCCTTTAAGTAATATTGGATGGACGGATAGATGTATAGAATGTTGGTCCATGTTTGCATTAGAGTCAGTGTTGGGGAGTAAGTAGTTACATGTAACGGCATTTCATAAACTAATTACAATATACATGTAACTGTAATCCGTTACAGTTACTGAGAAAAAAAGTCTAAGTGAGTTACAAATATAGTTACAAAGGGGTTACATCTGAATATTTTCTGTAAAAATCTAGGATATGTTGAATAATATTAATTTGTTGCTTGCCTGTTTTTGATGTGCACGATGTCTCCAGCCATTTAAAGGTTGTTAGTAAAGCAAAGCTATTCTAAAGCTTTTGATTGGTTCTCATTTGATTTTGTAGCTTTATTTTTTACAATTTGCATAATTGTTTGAATTTGCAGGTTAACCCTGTCTGATTTAAATGTTTGAAATTAATAGTTGAAAAGGAGAAGTCCCGCACACTATCAACTTGCAATTAAAAAGATGTATTGTTTCATAGCAACGTTTCGATCTTGCGATCTTCCTCAGGCATGCCTTTTTCATATTGCTATGAAGCAATAAATCTTTTTAATTGCAAGTTGATAGTGTGCGGGACTTCTCCTTTTCAATTGATGATAATAGGACTTATTTGTCCTGCTTTCCTACGCACCTATCACACACAGGTGTGCGACGTTTATGTGATTGAAATTAATAGTTAAAAACATTCATTGGAAATTTAGAAAGGTAATCAAAAAGTAAACAAAAGTCATCAGTTACATTAATTTAATAAAGTAATTGCAATAGTTACAATACTTATTACATTTTAAAAAGGGTAACTAGTAATCTGTGACTATTACATTTCCAAAGTAACCTTTCCAACACTGATTACAGTACAAAATGATTCCCTTTTGTATAGATGGTAATGAATAACGATGTGCCTGTGTTCAGCTACATCTAATTGTTTTTTATTATAGCTTTTTAGATTTGGAACATTATACATCAATATTGCATATTGCATTACTGTAGACATGTAGCAAATATGTTCTTATTCAGTTTTGTATTATGTTATGATGAAAATAGTAAGCTTTATTTATATAAAAATGTTTTTATTTCTCCAAATCAACCCCTAGAGGGCGTTATATCCTCATGAATTCAGTCCTACTGATCTCTGTTCAACATATAAAGCGGCCTATATAGAATAAATCATGCCATTTTCAGAGACAATTTTCAAAAACTAATATCGTATTCTGTTTATAGTACCTCTGAGACATTATGATGCAATATATTTGTTGCAAGAGTTTATTTACAAACTATTTGTCACAAAATATGTGAAACCCCATCCCATACAGCTATCCCCAAAACGTTTAAATTGGTTAACAGAAGTCTGAGCCACAGCCACACACACACACACACACACACGCACACACACACACACGCACACCTCTAACCCCAGGGCTGGGAAGTTACAAATCTACAAATCTATCTATCTATCTATCTATCTATCTATCTATCTATCTATCTATCTATCTATCTATCTATCTATCTATCTATCTATCTTTCTGTCTGTCTGTCTGTCTGTCTGTCTGTCTGTCTGTCTGTCTGTCTGTCTGTCTGTCTGTCTGTCTGTCTGTCAGTCTGTCAGTCTGTCTGTCTGTCTGTCTGTCTGTCTGTCTGTCTATCTATCTATCTATCTATCTATCTATCTATCTGTCTATCTGTTTGTCTGTCTGTCTGTCTATCTATCTATCTATCTATCTATCTATCTATCTATCTATCTATCTATCTATCTATCTATCTATCTATCTATCTATCTATCTATCTATCTATCTATCTATCTGTCTGTCTGTCTGTCTGTCTGTCTGTCTGTCTGTCTGTCTGTCTGTCTGTCTGTCTATCTATCTATCTATCTATCAATCAATCAATCCTCATAAGATTGTCTGCATTTTTGCTTTAAGAAATATTGTGGAAAACTGATATTTGTTTAAAGTAATATGCAGAGGAAAACCAAGTTGGGTGGTTCCATTTGTGTTACATACCTTATTAGTATTCCATGTATTTTGTAACCTGTAGTGAATTTTTTTTTAAAATAACCTTCCCAACTCTGCCTAACTCTAAACCTACCAATAACAGAAAATGTTCATTTTTGCATTTTTAACAAAAAAGAAACATGATTTATAATCCGTTTTCTCCATGGGTAAAAAAAAAATGGCCCCACAAGGCCAAGGATTACTGATATTGCCATCTTTGTGAGAACATTTTGTACCAGTTACACTGTAAACCCTAATGTTGTCTTTACTTAAACAAATCAAGTAAACTTGACTAAACATTACTAGTTTAGTCTAAAAACTCAGTCATATAAGTTAGTATAACTTATTAACCTACAAAATGCATAAACTTAAGATTTCAAGTTGTATGAACTCAAAATCATAAGTAATTAAAATAGCTAACTCTGGTCTTGCTTTGATGTGATTGGCCATGCAAGGAGTTCTGTCTAGCAACAAAAGAACAAATTCACTGATTGGAGGACATTTCCAAAAGGCGGTCCTTTTCGCCTCACCTGTTGCTTGTTGCTGATTCAAATTAAGATGGAGACTTTTTCATTGTGTGCAATCTTAAATTCGGTAAGTAAAAATTTGTAAGTTACTAAACCTAACAATAATACGTGAACTAACTTATAACCAGATTGACTTTATTTCTGTTTTAATGAAAATAATAGTTTTGTTGGAAGTCACCATGATGGAGATAAGTGTTTGCTTTAGTTGGGCTCTTGACAAATGATAATGTAATATTAGTGTTTCTCAGGCTGCTTTGTGTTTTTGAGACACATAAGTTAAGTAACAAAAAGCCAAGAGATAATATCATCAAGTGGTGTTGTTTATTCATTGATGATGATAATAACATCATCATGTATAGGCAGAATTCCTGATCTTGTGCAGAGTCCAATGCTTTGGATGTCAAAGCAGTTATTAATAGTTTTGAAATATTAATAATACTAGAATCTTCACTATTGTGCTTATATATATATATATATATATATATATATATATATATATATATATATATATATATATATATATATATATATATATATTTTTTTTTTATGTGCACAAAATGTTTAAATCTATGGCATTAGTTAGACACATACACACATCACTAATCTGCGTATGAATCTCTACAATGGTGACAAAACTTTTTACAATGGTGAAAAAATCTGATAAACAGATCAACTCTGAACATAAAACAAGCTACAAAAACATCAGAACAAAACAGCAGAAGTAACAGCAAATAGTAAGAATTCAAAAAAAATTTGTCACAATTCAGACGCATAATTTATTCATGCTGCAATGCATGTTGGGACCAATGAGGAAGTTTTGATTGGTTGTACCCAGCATGGTGTACTGAACTGGTGTAGCAAGTTTGGTGAACTTAACAATTTAAGTACAGTGAAAGTGAGCACCAAGTTAAGTAAACTTAAATATTCAAGTTTTAGGAGACTCCATTACTCAATTGAATTGAGGGAATCACTTTCCTCAAATCATTTGAGTATTCTCAACTTATTAGGGTTTACAGTGTATGTAGGCTATACCTAAAACACACATACACACAAACACACACACACACACACACACACACACACACACACACACACACACACACACACACACACACACACACACACACACACACACACACACACACACACACACACACACACACACACACACACACACACACACACACACACACACACACACACACACACACACGTTCAGGAAGGGAAATCATTGTGCAAATCCTCTTAAAGATTAAAACAGAAGATAAATACAAACAGCATTTCTAAATAGACTATTGTAGGACAGATGTAGTAGAAAAATCAAGAAAGCGACCGTCATCTAACACTTTAAAGCCCTTCTGTCTTGAGTTAAACAAGACTATCTGTCGGTCTGTAATTTTTTTCTCCTTCTGATGTTTGTATGATACATGTCATGGGCTTGTTGTGGGTTTCACACACACACACACACACACATGCACGCACGCACACGCACACACACACACTGAGTAGATGATAGCTCAAATGTGTCTGTGTGCTTCAAAGGCAGTAAAGCAGTGTGTTCCCTCGTCTACTCGCTGTGCTCTGTGGACTCACATGTGCCGAGGGTGGATCTGTCTTTAGTCTTCCTCTCTCTCTCCCCCTCAGTTCTGCTCCCATGAGATCACAGCCCACATCCAGCCTCTCTGCTCTCCATCTGTTAGCTCACAGCCCTGTGCAGCTTCACCATGTTGTTTCCTGTATGACTGGAGGAAGGAGGCCCGCTGCCCACTCACACTGACCGTACACTGACGGTTCACCGTCGTCTGTCACTCGTTTGATTGTGGAGGTGATAGTGTCGCTCGCCTCACTGAACATAAATGGCTCAGGTGGTGCCATATCACATTTATATGATGTAGCACATTCATCACCTGAAGAATTCATCGGTAGTCATAATGAATTCCCTTTAAAGCATTGATTATTTTTAAGATTACTTTTACTACACATTTTCACAATCGCAAATTTAAAATGATCTTCTGCTCACCATATAAATTATCGTCTGCTCACCTAGTCTGCAATTAGTTGATCAAAAATGAAGTAAAAACAGTAATATTGTGAAATATTTTCTTAACATTTAAAATACATTTTCTATTTTAATACTTTAGAAAAAACCTTTCTACTGTAATTTATTCCTGTGATGCAAAGCATCATTCCCCCAGCAGATTTGACACTCAGTTATTATAAATTATTATTGATGCTCAATTATTAATAATAGTTTTTATAAATGTTAAAATTATTATTATTATTATTATTGCTGCTTAATATTTTTGTAAAAGCTTTTTTATTTTTTGTAGGAGTTTTTTCCAGATTTTTTAATGAATATAAAAAAAACAAAACAAAAAAAAACAGCATTTATTTGAAATTGAAACCTTTTGTAAAATTATAAATTAATAGAAGTATTATTCATATTAACTCCAAACATTTGGGCATAGTGTTTCAAGTTTTCCACAAAAAAGATGAATCAACACAAACGTTTTCAACATTGATAGTAACGGCTGCTGAAAATTCAGCTTTCCATCACAGGAATAAATTATATCTTAAAATATATTCAAATAGAAAATGTAAATTGTAATTGTAATTATGAATTCTTAAATCATAATATTTCACAATATTAATGTTATACTGTATTTTTTTGTCAAATAAATGGACTTCTTTCAAAAACATGAAAAACATTGTGTGTGTGTAAAAATTTTGTTAAGGACATACCATTCTTAAGC
Organism: Pseudorasbora parva; assembly: GCF_024679245.1. NCBI lineage: Eukaryota > Metazoa > Chordata > Actinopteri > Cypriniformes > Gobionidae > Pseudorasbora > Pseudorasbora parva. The sequence continues at coordinate 53,097,026 of NC_090174.1, read as the reverse complement.
CGTATGGTTTAATATAGAGTTGGTCCATCCTTTGCAGCTATAACTCTTTAACTCTTCTGGGAAGGCTTTCCAGAAGTTTTAGGAGTGTGTTTATGGGAATGTTTGACCATTCTTCTAGAAGGGCATTTGTGAGGTCAGGCACTGATTTTGGAAAAGGCCTGGCTCACAGTCTCCGCTCTAATTCATCCCAAAGGTCTTCTAGTGGGTTAAGGTCAGGACTCTGTGCAGGACAGTCAAGTTCCTCCACACCAAACTCACTCATCCATGTCTTTATTGACCTTGCTTTGTATACTGGTGTGCAGTCATGTTCCCACAAAGTTGGGAGCATGAAATTGTCTAAAATGCCTTTAAGAGTTCTTTTCATTGGAACTAAGGGGCCAAGTCCAACCCCTGAAAAACAACCCTACACCATTATCCCCCCTCCACCAAACTTTACATTTGGCACAATGCAGTCAGAAAAGAACCGTTCTCCTGGCAACCGCCAAACCAAGACTCATCCATCGGATTGCCAGACAGTCAGAGAAGCATGATTAGTCACTCCAGAGAATGGTGTGCTTTACACCACTGCAGCCGACACCTTGCATCTTGCACTTAGTGGTATAAGGCTTGGATGCTGCTGCTTGGCCATTCCACGAAGCTCTCTACACACTGTTCTTGAGCTAATCTGAAGGGCACACAAAGTTTGAAGGTCTGTAGCTATTGACTGCAGAAAGTTGGTGACTTCTGTGTACTGTGCACCTCAGCATGCGCTGAGCTCCTGAGAGCGACCCATTCTTTCACAAATGTTTGTAGAAGCGTCTGCGTGCCTAGTACTTGATTTTATATACCTGTGACCATGGAAGTGATTGGATCACCTGAATTCAATGATTTGGAGGGGTATCCCAATACTTTTAGCAATATAGCCTAGTGTTTATCAATATTAGTCCAAATTAATTATAAAATAATATTCAAAAATATAAAAATAATAGTAGCCTATAGGCCTATTAATCTACTGAGAAACGCTGGGGGTTGATTCCCTCTGGAAATAAGTCATATTGGAGCATGTGTTAATCAGAGCAGCAATGAGCGGCTGTGTATGTGGAGAAGCGAAGGTCGCTGCGGTTGGCTTCTGGATAAGCTGCCGGATTTGTTTAATCTGACAGCTGAGGGTGGAGCGAGAGGTCAAACAGACTCTGACCCACTCACACACACAAACAAACCCGGAGACAGCAGCACTAATGCTAAGATCCTGTCAAAAATATTGACCCACAAATTGCTACTAATCCTCTGTTCCACCTTTGCACTCTAGCCTTTCTATTTGAGACTACAGTAAGTGCACTACAAAAAAACAAAAAACAAAAAATTAAAAAAATCAATATCTTTAACTTGTTTTCCAGTAAATTATCAATAAAACAAGATAACTACACAAATATTTCTCTTACATTTATGTGTAATAATTTAGATGCTTTTATTTAAAGCATGTCACATTTTAAGCATAAACCTCACCAAATATAAGCTATACTAGATACAAAAAATACCATATTAACAGGTATAAAATAAAAATACTGTTTTATACACTACATACGCAACAAACATCCTCTAAAAAGATGAATTTTATGTAATGTAATTTTACTTCTGAAAATGTAATTTTAAGATATACACATTTTTTTACGAGAAAATATTTGTTAACAATTTTCATTTTCAGTAAAGGATAAAATTTGTCATTCATCACATCAAGATCTTCAGTTCCAGTTCAACACTTTGGCTGAATGAGCTTGTCACTAAAGATGAAAACCAAGCCTTTTCAGATGCTGCACATCATTTTATTAATACATAATACTGCTATTTTTACTTTGCTCAGAAAAGTGTGCTGAGAGAGGGGAGGGAAACGGGTCCATCATGCTGACCTTTAAGCATTATAGCTTTGCAGCCATAATCCAACTAGGCTGTCCAAACCCTGATAGCACTCATCTCTCTTTCTTAGTCTGGTATATCGCTTCCACTTTTGTGCTGTCTAAAAACGACACCTACCCTTCCCCCTTCATGCTTCCATCCTCCGTTCCTCTCTGATCTAGTTATTGTATGGCAGCTGAGATATTATCTGGTCAGGGACTCGACAGCATATATCTGTGGGGCCAGAGAGCAAAATGATCACTTAATCACGTAACTGGCACATTTAATACTTCGAGAAATGTCAGTTCAGTCTTAAGGGTCATTCACACCAATAACGATAGCTATAAAGCCATAAGTATATTAGCATCCAAACCAACAACATGACAATGCTCTGTTTATGAAAAGCGTGCGCTGCAGGTTTGTTGTCTGTGGCTGCTGCTTTAAATGCTTGAGCTCTTTAAAGCAGAATTCATTTTCATTTGCAGTCAATTGTTTTAAATTAATTGCTCATCAGCTGGAAAAAATCATTCTGAAGGTGCGAATACTTTAAAGCTGCAGTGTGTAATTTGTTTTTTAACTTGATGAAGTATAAAATTACCTCCTTACCTTAAAGCTACACTGTGTAACTTTTTTAGTTTATTCTTAGCTAAAAACACTTTGTTCTTTCAAAAATATATGTGCTCATTAATGTATATTTACTTCTTTCAATTAATAAAGTGTTCTTGTATGTTTATAATATGGCATTGAAAATACATACGGGTGAGGGTTTGGATGCTGGTCGCCATGTTGCCCCTCCATCTTGAAAGTACATTAGCCAAAGAGGGACATACCCGTAAATTCAAGCTTTGCCTTTCGCATTTTAACACTCGATGGCACCCTGTCGAATGTGAAGAGGGGGATTGCCATGTAAATCTTGGACTAAATCGGCCACCGTAGGAGTTAAAACGAAATCAGAATTGAGAGGAACAGAAACGTATTCACTGGATGGTCATATACCTTTTCACCGCTAGATGGGGGAAAATATCACACAGTGTAGCTTTAACCTGATTCATAATGGCAGGCTTGTAATAATGTGTTATAATTTGAGTGGTACTAGTAGCATAGTAGTAACTAGTAGTATATATTTTATTATATATAATAAAATGCATAATTTTGATGGCGGATTGTAATCCAGAAAGGCCCAAACTACAGTCAAAAAGCAAAAGATTTGACTGAGTGGAAATTGAAATCTACAGGTAACACTAATAAACACTAAATACACAGACATGCAATGCTAATGCTGTTAACATGAACAAATTGAGAATAAAGTATAACAAAAATAAAAATTTGCACGGCTTAATGTGAGATGGGCAAAACGAAAGTTATTGATTCAATCACCGTTGGCAGCATGATTTATTGTAAAGCTTTTTTTCTGAGGGGAAAAAAAGTGGCAAACATGTTACTTACTTGTTCATATTATATTTTCAGAAAGCAGAGGAAATTCTTCTTTTGGCCACACTGCCAAGATGTAGAATCTGTAATTCCAAAGTACAGTATCCAAACCGGTAACTGAATGGCAGCCACACAAACTCCTCAAAACATCCAACGCACACTCCAAGTAAAGATAATATTTTTGCAAATAACTGCAATTGCAGGTTTCAAACAGAGATGGCGACAAGGAGGCAAACCTTACGGACTGCAGCTGTAATTATTTGACTAGTAAACTATCAGTATTAAGTTCACATGTAAAGTACAACTCTGTTTACTACTGTTAAACTTTAAGTTTACTTTTTACACTAAAAAGTGGGTCAAAAATATAGACTCTAGTCCCAACAGTACACTTACAAATATACTACTAGAACATTGATATTGGTATACTGTCCTTTAATATACTCAAAATATATATATATATATTTTCTAAAGGGTAGCCTACTTCAAAACCTTTAGGACCAAAACGATTGTTGTCTCATCTTGTATTTTACACATTTTTGTCTAATAAAATCTCCTCAGAATGGCATCATCCCCTCCCCCTATTGTATTGTGATTACAATGCCACCAGTGACTAGCAACTGGAAGAAGAAAATCAGGATTTGTTGGTGTCTTACTTCCAGGTTCGTGGATTCAATTCAGTAAATGTCAAGTTAAAGGTCCAGTTCACCCAAAAAAATCTGTCATAATTTACTCACCCTCAAGTTGTTCTAAACCTGTGTATTTCTTTCTTTCTGATATTTTGACAATAATGTTGGCAATCCAACCATTTCTGGTCCCCATTGACTTCCTTTTTCATGGAACCATACACCCTGCCATAGAACTATTTAAGAACCTTTATTTTTAAGAGTGTACCATCAACTGTTATAAAAAAATATCTTCTTTTGTGTCCAACTAAAGAAAGAAACGTGTACCGGTTTGGAATAACTTGAGGGTGCGTAAAGGATCATGGGTAATAAATATCATGGATAGATCCAACTGCAACAAGAAGTAATATTATTCAGAATGTGTTACCAAAACTATACTAAGGATAATGTTAGAAGTTAGTATTTGTTTCAGTGTTTTGTAGGCAATTAGAACTGTGATTGACATAACCAACGAAATCTTTAGAATGAGTTGCGGGTTTGTGTAACTGGTTTGGGGCATGACAATGTTAGACTAACTGTATTGCCGTTCCCCAAGCTGTTGCAAAGGAAATGGCTGGAGTTTATTAATTGGGACGCACCTTAAGTTATTGTGACTGTAGAGAGAGATATTACAAAAGGGAGGTATGAGGAATATCACTGGGAAAAGAAAGGTTGTGATCAGGCAAGACATTAGGACCCGCATTAACATTGGTAAAGCTTTACAGCGCTGCAGAGACCGAAGCAAAAGGGCCTGAAAATGGACGCATAGGTTGCGTTGTTTCTGCTCCTCCCGTGAGTAACGCTGGATCTGCTGTTTCACAGAACCACTTTTGCATTGTTCATGGGTTTGTTTCATATGATTTCAAATATCAACAGTGTTTCTCAGAAATCACTTACTGCACTTTTAAGTACGCAAAGATGGCAGAATCCAGTTCATTGACATTGACATTCATTGAGATGAATACGAATGCTAAAGGAGAACGTTCTCAAAATATCACAGACCTCCAAGACTGAAACAATCAAACCACAAAAGATATATTTCTAAGATAGTGAACAGAAACAGGCTCTCTACATGTTCATTTTTTTTTAATTTTTTTATTTTAAGTTCATTCCTTTTAACCACATATTTAGCAGTCAACATCAAAGTAGCCCAGTTCTTAAAAAGTAACAGCATAGAAATGTCCATTTTTGATTGGATGTAAAACAGACATAAACCTCTTTTGTTAGCTTACAAGAGGCATTATATGTTGAAGAATGAGTGTGTGTGCACGTTTGTGTCTATGTATATTTGGAAAGGTGTGAAACACCTGAGACGCAGTCACGATAAATGGGAATGACTGGCGATGGGTTCATTTCAGCAATCAGTTTCTGATAACATCTATTGTTTTCATACATTTGTGTGTCTTAAGGCTTTAGCCGTTTCGTACTCTACGTACGGTACATAACCAATATATACAAATCAAAAGTAGTACATCTACCCCCCGCGGTGACATCATTGACTGTGACAAGCGCAGCACCAGGACAAAGTAAGGGTACGTGTTAAAGCGGGAATTCACATCAGTGTGAGTGACAGCACCATATAGTCTTTCACGTAACATTCATAAGTGCAACACGTTAGCTATGTCCCGCCACTGGTGTTCACAGAAGACGGCATATGAGGAATAACGCAGACTCAGAAAGTCGGGGGGGGAAGGTTGAACTACACAGAAAGCAGAGCCTACTTCGGTGGGACTGGGTCGTGAGAAACTTCAAGACACCAATTTTTAACAAGACACAATCTTGAGAAGGAAGTTCACTTGTTGTTTGCACTTTTTAAACACTTGTAACAAAGAAAAACAAGACAAAAAAAAAAAAAAAACATCAATACAAAAGGCATACAGCCCCAAACCCTTTGCCCTCTCAAGAAAAAAAGAAAGAAAAACAAAATCGAGCCCTTTCTCTCTGTCTGTGGACAGTGACGTCACAAACTATCGAACATGAATATATATACACAGTACACACCGTCCTTTCCAAAATACACGGTGCTCTAATGCTCTCATGGCTACAACTCACACAAGTTTTATACTTTTTACATTTTTAGTTTTTTTGGGGGATTTCATTTAACATTTTTAAAACTACCCAACAGCAGCATTCCATATGTAAAGAATGAACAAAACAATTTGTTTAAATTCTGTTTTTGGTGCATCAGTCTAAAAAATTATATTTTCTACAATTCAAGATCTCACTTTGTGATGCAACAATAGATTTCAGTACATTCAAACATACAGATCCCTCAATAGGCTCCCTACAGAGCCCACTTTACTCACTAGTGTTATAGACAACAACTCTCCATAGTCCTATCAGGCACGATAATAACAGGCTACCGATCACCCACTTTCCACAATTGCAGCGCCACCAACAAACTAACAAATACGTCCCAATCATATTTTTTTAATGCCGTTTATATGACTTTTTAAGTTTTTTTGTTTTTTTAATCGACACATTTTAATTTGTGTGCAGGGAAAAATGTTTTTTTTTTTTTTTTTGGCTCTCCGAGCACCGAGTTAGAATTTAGGATGTGTAAAATAAGGATATATTTATATGTATCTATAGTGCAAATCAACTACACATTGAAACTAACAATAAGGAGAACTGAAGCAACTAAGGCAATCACTACTTAAATATATTCTCATATATATATATATATATATATATATATATATATATTTTAGTCTGTGTTTTAACATATAAATGTAGATCAAATATAAATACTTTGTCCATATACGTACATATAGGGTAGATCTCTCTTTTTCTGTTAACTATATACACTTCATGACTACATTTAGCTGAAATGGTAAATAGCTGGGTAGCAGGAGTGAAACTGCAATGCAGTGCTGCAGTCGTCGACGAACACACACACACACTCACACACTCTTACAATGAGTCTGATGGCGCAGGAGCAGAAAGGGTCCGTCGCTCGTACAGTAGGTAATCTGAAGCCTCAGACCTCTGTATCAGTGTCTGCAGTCCAAGCAATAACGCAAAGCTCTTGCTATACCATGGAATGTGCTTCTAGAATTGCCCTCGCAGTTCTAGGGCTAAACAGTCAAGAGAAAAGAAAACGGACAAACGTGAAGTAGATGCACCACACACACACACACACACAAAAAAAACGCCACTGTCCTTAGAGAGAGAGAGGAAGAGATACCTGAGATCCAGACGTTACCCTCATCCCACCCCCGTTTCATAAACCCAACCCACAAACCCTTCAAAAGAATCTCATGCTGCAAACGCTTCAGTCATTTCGCCCCTTGGTTGTAGTAATAAAATTCAAGATGGCAGGTCAGGGGGGCATTTAAAGTATATGCTTAAAAAAACCTCTCAGGAATCCGTCTGTAAGTCCAGTCGAGGGGTGTATTGCTACCGCCCTGATGATTTCGCACAGCATGAGTATTATGAGTGCCTGCTGGGTAAAAGAAAAAGAGGAAACAACAACACGTCAGTGAGCGCTGCCTGTGCAGCGACGGGAGTGTCGGGTATTAGACAGTGCAGGTAGATATTTTTTCTTGTAAGACTAGCTAACACACTACGTCTGATACATCACTAAAGTAGCTGCAGTCCCTTCGGAGAGACGTTTTAGAAAACAAAACGACATGACAGCACATCTTTTGACACGAAGCAATCCTTGCCTACACGGTAGAAGTAACCCTTTTGCTCTGATCTCGCAGCTTTCCCAAATCCGGTTCTTGGTTATTAAGCGGGACGAGGCAAAGCTGGCTTCAGACGAGTGTAAAAAGGCCACTTCTTCGGACGTCGTCATCTAAGTGCAAAATACCATGCTCTGGTTGGTTAGCTAACTGGTCAGATGACCCAGCCCTGTGTCTGGACGGTTCAGTTTTTGATTGAAGGAACGTAAAGGGCTGCGCAAGACCCAGAGTGCGACAGTGACTAGGCAGTGGGTGTGGTATGGTACACATTCTTCATCTGGCTATGAGGTCTTTAAGGGTGTTTTGAGGGTCTTCCGGGAAATGAGACTGTCCCAAATCGTGTGCCTCTCTCCAGGATGGTGGGGTGGGAGCGAAGGCAAATGGGTGGGAAGATCTGATTGGCGCGGCTTGGTAAGGGTCGGCTTTTTCCAGTTAGTGCTGCATATATGAGGTCTGGTTGATGGACGGCACATCCAAATTCCAATACTTTTTCACGTGCTTCCTCCTCTTGACTCACACACGCACACCTAGACTGGATTTTTCAGAGCAAGGGAAAGAGCCTTTCATTGTTTCGGTCACAAAGGAGACAACACCGTTCAAGTATTAGAGGAGGACCTGGCTGAAGGTGATTGGAGGTTCAGGTTGAAGTGTTGGGAGATGAGTGGCTGAGGACCCGGGGCGATCTGTGCTCTTATAGGCTGCAGCCCAGCGCTGGGCTCTTCTCCTGAGTGTTGGCGAGGCGACGGAGACTGGCACTGGAATAGCCTTCATCGCTGCAGCTACTGCGCAAGCTTCCCCGCTCGTCCGAGTCGCTTACGCTGCTGGTGCTCCACTCCAGGTCTCCCAGCAGATAGTCTGTTCCTTCCACGTCAACGTCCACCTCTTCTGCAAAGCAAACACAAGAAAGAGATTCTGAGGATTGTTTGGCTTTATCCTTCCTATGTCTGTGGTGCATCACCGAATGAAAGCAAAAAACTATGAATACAATTTTTTATATTTTATTCAGCAGCCCTAATAAAACTGCTTTTAAAGATTAATTTGATGTGAACAAATAATAATTTAGACATTTGTTTTTATTGCAAAGTTTTGCAAGTATCAACCAGACCGGACTGTAGGGGGACGGAGGAGACGACGGAAGGGTCAGTTTCATGTGAAACGCCTTTGGCTTGACTTGTTTAGTTGGGGACACTAAAATTTCAAAAGTTTTCAACTAAATATCCAAATAAAATTAATTTCTAAATTAACTGTATCAACTATATTACTGATCTGCCTACATTGTCGCTATATGATAAACTGAAATGAGCTGATAACATCACCGTTTTCTCCAGAACGACTGTACAGCCGAATCAAATTTTGTTGCAATATTGTCCTGTTAGACACTGTAAAGCTGCTTTGACACAATCGTCATTGTAAAAGTGCTATAAATACAGTGGACTTAACTTGAAGAATCTTGGCAATTTTTAAGAGATCTTTATTATGTAAAACCAAACATTTTTGGGGGGAAATTTAAAAACTGGCCTATAAACACTAGTAGCATTGTGCTAGTATACTTTGAATGCAAAGTAAATCACTTCGGTAAAAAATTGTCTGCCAAATGGCAGCAACAATAACAAAATCGACACATTATTTTTAACAATAAGTCGGGTCTTTGAACCATGCACAGGGATGTGCTATAAGTGACTTCGCTATACAATAGTGGAAAAATGCATTGTAGAAATCCAAGCAAAAGATAATTTTATGTTACATTTTATATTATCATTATACACTCCACTCAAAAAAATTAACTGTTGAACACACATAATTAAATTAAGGAAAGCTTTTCCACTAAATTTAATTATTCCTTTTTAACAAAATCGAATTGGTTTGAAATAATTAGTTGCAATCTTGTTGAAAGAAACTTAAAATCATTAAGTTAAAACTTCAAAAAATAATCATCATGTCATTTCAACTAGATAAAATAGGATAAAAAGGGGTAGAATTGATTACTATATTTAGTCTATGGAATCTGTGTCACATTAATTTATTTTCTTTAATTCTATAATAACTATTAGTCAACAACAATTGATCACTTGTTAATTGTAACATGCAATTAATGATCAAGTAAAGCATGTCTCATCACAGGCATAAGCACAGTTACAGCTCATTGAGAACAGCACAGCCTACCCACAAGGTCTACACTTCACGATAATGGTAACCTAAAAATAAATCGACACAGCATAACACAACTTTTAAATGCCAAATATAACTGTCCAATATAACATCAAACGTTAACAAGTCTTTCCCTTTAGTAAAAAACACATTAAACAGCACTTCATTTCAATATTTACTCTCCTGATCCATCCCTATGCAAAGCATGCTGGGAACTAGAAATACACTGCCCAGTTCAGTCAGTGTAGCATAAATGATTCATGTAGTCCCAAAACAAATGGTTTAGGTTAACTTAACATTTTACAAATTTTAGTTCATTTAACGTAATAAAATTGATTAAAATGGTGATTAAGTAAAAAAACTAAAGATTTGTGTTGTTTTAGCTTATTTTATTTAAATAAACAGCTAGAATATTTTTTTGAGTGTGTTATATATTATTTATAATTTATATTAGGATTTTTCTAGCAATTATTCCCTCTTTGTCAGTAGTTAATTGCAGTGCGATATCAAAACATGAAAATCGAAAATAAAATAAAAAATAGTTGCATTTGAAAAATGCATTTCTGTGGGGAATTTTTTTTTATAATTTACAAAGGTGTTTCAATCCAAGCACAAGATAATGTTATATTAATTATACTATTATTTATATATATATATATATATATATATATATATATATATATATATATATATATATATATATATATATGCTATTATATTATATACAATTAATTGAAGCAATTAGCAGGTTTTTTCTTTATTATTATTATTATTATTATTATTATTCATAGTCTTTCCCCCCCATTAAAATACAGAAAATATATTTTTATTTTAAATAAAAAAATCAATAGGTTAATGGATTATCACAATAGATGTTATGCAGCTCTAGGCTAAATGTAAAGGTAAAAACACAAGACATTTTGCTTAGACAATGACACAAACCACAAAAGTTTGATGGGAGATGTTTACACCGATGTCTGACAGTATGTCTACACTGCAAGCAAGTGGTTTGACACGACAAGCAAGATTAATCACGCTATAATCAATGAAGCAGCTTTGCTCTGATGCCATTCAGCTTGTCTAACAAATATTCATATTAACATAATCTGACAAACCTTCCTTGATAATGCTTGTCTTGTCACACGCATAGTACACTCACCCGGTTTTATGCTGCATTTGTTCCTTTAAATGGTACAAAAAATCTATTCACATGCACATCATTTACAAATACGTGAAAAGTACATGGTGTGAGCTGTAATTTCGTTTAAGGCTTGTTTTCAATCGATCGTTATTAAGGTTATAGCATTTTCATGTGCATTTTAAAGTGTGCTACGTTTAGCCATTCTGGCCCATTATCTCCATGGCAACATTCCAATTTAGGTGTTAAAGCATTCATCTTGGTGCTGCATGCTACAGTCTGTCTGTGTGCCATCTGTTAGTAGGACGGGCAACCGCGTAAAAAAAACAAACTCCAAGACAATTATTTGTCTGAATTCTGAGAAAAATAAACCACGCAAGCTTCATGTGTGATCATTAAACTTCCACTGTGTCCGCAAGTGAACCTGAAATTTGTGTGTGATGGTGTATGGGAGAGTACTGTCAGTAAATAACCACTGGTTCTAGAAGCATTACCACTAAAATAAAAAAAAAACCTTTCACAAGCAAAGGGCTTCTGGGTATTTTAAAAGTGTTCTTAGAAGCCTCAAATGGATCTTACCTATTTGACTCTGCTGGGTTCAAAGTAAATAATGCATGTATGACATAAATGCATAAAACACATTTTTTTCTGGAATAAAAAAAAAAAAAGTAATACAATTTCATCTCACATTCTGTTTAATGTACTAAATGAGCAGTACACGTTTCGACTTGCAGCAAAAGCAAACAGTTCAGTTCCCTTTTTTGTTCTATAGCTTTACATTCACTATCCATCCACATTTGTTTGACTTTGTCGTCTGTTGCTAATTTTCCCATTTGTATTAGTGTACACTTTATTTAAATTCTACATTTTAAATACATTTTTAATCATTCGCTACTTTTGACTTTTTTTAAATTTCTGTTCATTTTATTATGTAAAGTACTTCAAATTACCATTCTGTATGAAATAAATTAACCTTGCCTAATATTTCAGAATATGGATTTCAGTCTGTAATGATTTCCAATTGCAACTTTTTGTCCATCATGCTCAGGTAACATGAGGTGTGGCTAAAAAAAACTCATAAACTAATAACAACCAGACCATTTAGTTGGCTGGTATGTTGTAATTTTGAGATTATTAACTCTGACCACTAAAAATCCCATATTAGTTGACCACAACAAATACTGAAAATACATCAACATTTCTTAAATTACAGTCTTATATTGAATGATTAAAGGATTAGGTCACCAAAAAATATATTAATTATAAATAATAAATCTGTTCCTCATTTAAAGTGGTGGTGTCTTCAGACAAATAACTAAATCGCTCAATTCATGATCTTTTTATGAACGTTTTGAAGCAACACAATGGTAGTTGCGTAGCTGTCAATGGAGGGACAGAAATTTCTAAAATTTCACTAAAATATCTTCATTTGTGTTCTGAACATGAATGAAAGTCTTATGCGTTTGGAACAACATAAGGAAAAGAAGTTCATAACAGAATTGTCATTATTAGGGGAATTATCCCTTTATTGTAATAATGCTGTAAAAATATTATAAGCAATATTATTTGTTTCATTCTTTAGAACTGTTGTTTTCTACTTAAACACTTATGTGACTGTAACTCGTACGTGATGTTATGTGAGCCGCTTATACATCTTTTACAGGCTGTTTTTACAATTGGTTTAAATCTTTTGTCCAAACTCGAGTTTGATTTACAAATCAAATTCATGAGCCATTATTATCTGGGATTAAACATGTGATTTTTGTTTGCCAGCCCAAATCCTTAATCATTTAGCTACCAAAATCCATACATGAATGCGTGTCTGGCTCTGCTACAGTTTAAATATAATTATGTCAGTTGTATTCAGACAAACATGGGAAATGTTGGAGCATCCATGATAAACAACGTGCTATCTAATCATTTTTGATGTCTCTAAGACCGTGTTAAAGCAGTCAGCCCAATTCTGATTATTTGTGAATCCGATTGGATTCTGATCTAAATGATTGACTTCAGATCCAATTTGTGTCCCATGGCACTTTTTCTTTAACAGCCTATGTGTGTGGGTTTATGTTGTCTATGGCAACGATGTTGTGTTAGTATGGACGGGTTGGACTGGTTTGAAATGTTGCCTAACAATATGATAATGCGAAGACCTTTAGGAAGCTGGAATGCACAGCTTTATTCCACCCTGCCGTCTCCGTCACACAGTGAAAGAATTGAAAACACCTCATTACTGGACCATGTCTCCATTATATTGTAATTTTCAGTGCGGCCTGCACATCAACAACAACAAAACACAACCTTGTTTCTGAAACGATATCTGATGCGTTAAAATTTGAGAATCGCTTGACAAAGTGAAATACAAGCTAGCAATGCAAAATCCAAAATGAGATTTGAATATGATTTCAAACCACATATGAATATAGCGTGAAATGGATTTATAATTTTTTTTTTTGCCATTCATGATTTGGAGTCAGGGCCGTACCCAGGATTTTCTAAATACCGAGGTCCAAATATGAATTTTGGAGGGTTTGAAAAAAAAAACATTTCCCTCCTTTACATGTGCATTTTAAGACATAAGAAAATCAAAGAATCAGCTAGCTGTAGCTTTAAAACCATGCCAGTGTGCAGTATAAATTATTTTAAGACAACAGATTTTTATAAATGAGAATCTGGTTAAATGTTGCAAAAAAATTAGACTCCAAATTAGAAAATCAGAAAATCAGTTTTGTTGTTAAATTGAGCCAAAGACATATGTGTGACTCCGTCTTTGAAAACCTAGCTAAAGTAAATTTTTGTGATTTACATTATGTAAAGAACATTATTTAACGTTGAATGAGTAAGATTATGTCAAAGATAGAAATCAATGTGAAAATATAACCAATGAGTGAAATCAAAATTTGATTCTCCTAATCTCAATATTAGATTATGAGACTTTAGCCTGGATTTCACAGACAAGAATTACATTATGTGTAGCAATTAGGAATATATTGTCGGCTAATGCTTTTTCTATTCTGAGCACAGTGGGCTACCTGCTCTTTCATCGCCATCATCTTCTCTCTTTCTTTTTTCCCCAGTCTCCTTCTCTTGCCCTGTATCTTTTCTCTTTTCAAAGCTGAGCTTTGTTTGAAGCAGTCTTTTAATTTTCGTCTGTATAGTTATTAGTTTGCATCCCTGATTATTAAGCGCTCTTGCGGTGTTGTGATGTCAAAAAACAATCGTTGTTCGAAGCGCCGGTTGGTGGTTGTGGCATTTGTCCCGCCTCTCCTCCACTGTGATTGGACATTGATGTTCACCCAAAGTTGAACTGTGGACGCTCAACGCGTAAAAATGGACAAAACCTGCCAGCTGTTGGCGCTATTGAAAAGTGCGGCGCATCCATTAGAAACAATTGAAAACATACGCCGGGCGAGGCGAGAACACCTGTTTGTACACGCCACCTTAATAGGCTATTATTTTGCAACTTCTATTATGTACACCTCGGAGAATTACCGAGGTCCAGACCTCGGGGACCTCAACGGTGGGTACGGCCCTGTTTGGAGTGACAGAGTAAACAAGTCTTCAGACTTTGTTGACCATAACCGTGAGTATATACCTTGGTCGGAGTCGGATTTGTCCGAAGAGATGGTAGAGCCCATGCTGTCCATGCGCGTGCGCTCCACACCCAGCTGCTCCAGGCGTCTGCGCAGGTGCCTTTGTTCTCTTTGCAGCTGGTCTATAGTGTGCTGGGCCTTCCGCTCGCCATCTTCCAACCTCTGCAAAGACACAGTGTTCAAGTCTTATTGTAAAATGGATAACTGCCATTATAAAATAGCCGATTTACATACATGTGTGACTGCGCATCAGTTGAAATCTGTATTTACACTACCATTCAAACGTTTGAGGGTAATACTTTTATTTAATATTTTATTTATTAATACTTTTGATTAATACTTTCAGTAGTTTTTTGTTGATGTTATAAGGCAGGAAAAGCCAAATTTCCAAACTGATTTTTCAGACTATATTTAACAATAATGGTTCATACATCATTATATTTGGTATATAGTACAATAATCTGTAAAAAAAAAAAAAAAAAATCATAGGTTTTCTCAAAGTGACCTGCATATACTGACCTAAAAGAACAGTTTAGAGTAATGAAAAAGTGTTTAAAAATCACTAAACTATCACAAAAATGTTGCCATAAAATCAATCTGTTTGTATGATAATTTGTTTTTAAAGAAATTCTTAATTCCCTTTCAGTCGGCCGCTATAAAGTGATGTCAATCGTGACGTCTCCATTGCCTCTTTAGGGAAAGTTAACTTCTATAGTTAACTTTAATTGTACAATTTGTGTGGATGACTGTGTTCGTCTACCACCACCAAATGCCGTTTTTGACCCAGGAATAACCCTGTTAAGCATTGGGGTTAAGCTCACAGGACATTTTAAGCAGTTCAGCGTTTAGTCTAACAACACCCCTTAACTGTGGTAAAATATCAGTAACTGCCTCTTGTGACTTGCTGCTTAATATCAGATCACTGCATTTTGGTCTTCTGAGAATAGTCTTGTGCTTTCATATCACCAAAAATACCACTAACAAGAGGACATTGGCACATACCTTGATGTGTTCCTTAGCCCTCATAAGTAGGCTGAGGGTTGTGTGCCTGTTGGAGTCTGGTCCTAAGGGCACGAGGGATTTCAAGCGTTCCAAACACAGTCGTAAATGTGCCCTCCTGAGTGGTTGACGTGAGGAAAAGAGAAAGAGAGTGAGTCATAAAAGCAATGCAACTTCAACAACGCATTTAATAAGCAGTAGTAACAACATGAATCATAAAAATAAGAAGGATGCGAGTGCGATCTGCAAAGTTAACACGTTTCATTTTGTTCCTCACATAAAGATATAGTAAGAAATCAAAAGACTTGGAATATAGTGCATGAATCATACCGACTAGTTATGTCATACGTCTATGCTTCTGTGTCATTTTTGAAGCTTGAAAGCTTCAGTTCCTGTTCATTATAACTGTATTGGGGCAAAAAACAAGCACAAAACTATTCTGTTACACAGTAGAAATACAGATTTGGGGGGGGAAATGTTGGGTGAACTATTGTTTTAAAGGAGGTCATATTATGCTTTTTAAATTTTCAACTTATTTAGTGTGTAATGTAGCTGTTTGAGTATTAAAAAGGTCTAAACATTTTTGGAAAGTCCCTGATGCGCCTCGATTGCAGTTCCTGTATATTCCTCATTTAAATAATTACTGACCCAAGACATAAACAATATTCCTCATTTAAATAATTACTGACCCAAGACATAAACAGAAAATAAAAAAAGGGTTGAGTTGAGTTAGTTGGGTGTTGAAACTCGCAGTTATAGTAAGGGACCATGCATTTCTGAAATGCTTGAAGTGATCAACCAATCAAAACACACTGGTCCAGCTGACATATTAGAGCATATTGTGCTTTTCGGAAAGAGGGGCTTCTAGAGTAAACAGAGCGTTATTGACAGACTGGAAATAGAGGTGCTGGAACAATGTAAAATATGTGAAAAATGTTTTTTAACATTTAAGCATGATTTCATGTTCCCTTGTTTGTTCTATAGCTTTACATTCACCATCCATCCACATTTGTTTGACTTTGTGTAGTTTGTTGCTAATTTTCCCTTTTGTATTTGTGTATTGTGTAGAAAACCTATCCAAGTAGACCCCAAAAAACAATTTAGACTTTGAAAAAGGGCATAACAGGTTCTCTTTAATAATGTGAAATGCCTAACATTACAGTGAATAAGCCCATGAACGTAACATCAAGATATTATTATTCTGACATTGACATTTAATGGTACGAATCCAACAAGTAAACCTGTTATTTAAATAAGGATCATTAAGTTTATTTAACTGAACGCTACTCTAACTTGCTTCCTTTCTTATGCGTGCCAGCGAGAGTCACAGCTGCTGGGGTGTGGTGATATAGGTGCCAGCGGCCACATGACCTGTTATGCAACCTGCCAGAAACTGCAGACTGCTTTGCTTTGCTGCTGTATTTGTATGGAGGCGTGGGTCACAACCCAACTATTTTACTGCTGCTGCTCAGCGGCTGCGTTTGAACGTCTGCATGTTAGCAATGCGTGTTCTGCCAGCAGATAAGTGTTGGCTGTGGGCAGCTCTTTGTAAGCCACTATAGTTAAGCATATAATAATTTAAATCTAGAGCATATAACAAGAGGATGTAAAATGAAAGGTGTCATTTTGCCATATGCAAATGTTGAAAAGATCACGCAAATTGTGTGGTCACAAACAAATTACTGTGAAAACAAATACAATTCTGACCAAACAAGATTCATAACCTACAAAAAATATATATAATTACAGTCCCATTGTAGATGACAATACAGCTGTAACGTAAAGAAAAATGTACAAACCATTGCTGCAAAAAAATATTAATATTTATAATATTTACTAAAATAATTTACTAATATACTTAATTATAATTACATTAATTATAATGTATAATAACTAAATAAATTACAAATTATAATTTACTAAAATAAAATAAATCTCAAAACAAAATAAAAATAACTTAATTAAAAAACAGACAAGAAAATAAATCTGTAAAAACATTAATACGAAATGGTGGCCAGTTGCGTTTCTCTTAAATGTTGCTGCTGCAGTTCAAGGCCAGTTTAAAGCAAATTATTATAATGAATGTGCAAACACAGGGAAAATGAGAACAATATCATACTGCCAAAGGACAGGTTGTGTGTACACCTGCCACTCCAGCAACACGCGTACATAAACATGCGCTGGAAAACACACCCAGACAAAGGGTAATGTTTGCACGAATGCTCGTCTCTTTCATACAGTACGAGGTTAAGTGGTCCAAAGGTCGGGAAAACTATTACATAACTTCAGAATTTGCCACCAAAGTGGTGACATAACCTAAGTGGCCTGGTGTTTGTTAAGCAAATACAGGCTGTGTGTGCCGTCCGCCATTTACACACAATGGGTGATGCTTTCACAGGATCAGTCATCGTACCTGCAGATTCGTTTCACTTTCTCATCCGTTTTCTCTCCTTGTACACTACCATTTAGAACTTAAGGGTGATTAAGATATATAATATACTGCCAAAAGTTTTAGGACACCCCTTCGAATAATTGAATTCAGGTGTCCCAATCCCTTTCAAACCAAGCACTAGGCATGCAGACGCTTTTACAAACATTTGTGAAAGAATGGATCGCTCTCAGGGGCTCAGTGAATTCAAGCGTGGTACTGTGATAGGTTGCTACCTGTGCAATAAGTCCATTCGTGAAATTTCATCACTACTAAATATTCCATTGTCATCTGTTAGTGGTATTATAACACAGTGGAAGCACTTGGTTACAACAGCCACAAAGTGTTAGGCCACGTAAGCTCATAGAGCGACGTCAGAGTCAATAGCTACAGGCCTCCAAACTTTGTGTGGCCTTCAGATTAGCTCAAGAACAGTGTAGAGAGCTTCATGGAGTGGGTTTCCATGGCCGAGCAGCTGCATCCAAGCCTTACCTCACCAAGTGCAAAGCAAAGCATTGGATGCAGTGGTGTAAAGCACGCTGCCACTGGACTCAAGGACAGTGGAGACGTGTCCTCTGGAATGACCAGTCACGCTTCTCTGTCTGGCAATCCGATAGACGAGTCTGGGTTTGGCTATTGCCAAGAGAACGGTACTTGCCTGAAAGCATTGTTCCAGGTGTAAAGTTTGGTGGAGGGGGGGGGGGGGTATTATAGTGTGAGGTTGTTTTTCAGGGGCTGGAATTGGCACCTTAGTCCCAGTGAAATTAACTCCTAATGCTGCAGCATACCAAGACCTTGACTGTCCTGCACAGAGTCCTGACCTCAACCCGATAGAAGACCTTTGGGATGAATTAGAGCGGAGACTGTGAGCCAGGCCTTCTCGTCTAACAGTGCCTGACCTCACAAATTTGCTTCTAGAAGAAAGGTCTAAAATTCCTATAAACACACGTCTAAACCTTGTGGAAAGCCTTCCCCTAAGAGTTGAAGCTCTTATAGGTGCAAAGGGTGGGCCAACTCCATATTAAACCCTACGGATTAAGAATGGGATGTCATTAAAGTTCATGTGCATGTAAAGGCAGATGTCCCAAAACATTTGACAATATAGTGTAAACATATTTAAGATAGCAATACTTTTATTTAGCAAGGATGCATTGAACTTTCTATTTATCGAAGAATACTAAAATGTGTTTAAAAAAAATATTAAGCAGCACAACAGTTTTCAACATTGGTGGTAATAAAAAAAAATATTGAGCAATAAATCAACATATTACAAATGAATAGTAATGCTGAAAATTCAGCTATATTGTGGTTTTGCTGAATTCATCACATAAATACAGCATTGGTGAGCGTAAACATTATTTATTTTATTTTATTTCAGCGACCTCAAGCTTTTGAATGATATTTTATATGGAACAGGATATTCCCTGTCCACAGTCACAGCATGCTGTGTTCTTATACAAAAAAGACCACCCCAGTTCTGTGGGACGCCATTAAACAGGTCCATATGAGTTGTAACGTAAATTACCATCCTCACCCAGCCTTTTGGCTTCTGACCTCTAAGTAATTGTCTTAACCTCACTGGAGAGCGGTACATGCCAAGGCATATGTGGCGACCTGGAGCTCAGGTTACAGATCTAAACCCTCTCTCAAGACAAACAGGCCACTGGTATGCGAAGTTCATCTTGAGAACAAACACACTGCCTCGCAAGCAAATTTAACCTGTGCTTATGTTTGAGATGGTGTGTGTCAGCTATTGTGGCTCCTGTTGACAAAAAGAACATTGTTAACAGCAGTTGTTTGTGTATTCTCTTAGGCAACCCTGCACTGTTAAACTATAAAAAACAGCCTTTCGCTCTGCCTATAGGGTGCGTGTGTATGACATTCTGCCCATAACTGGTGCAGGGTGAAAATGCATGCCATGTGTGACATTGAGGTCACTGGGACAAATGTTACAGTTTCACATGATACAGGTGTGTGACATTTTATAAGACACTGATGCACCCCAGGTTTTCTGAGGGCATTTCAGGTAAGATTTGAACGTTGTTTAAATGCCATCATGCTAAACTATAAAACAGGTGCACACTAAACTACTCAACTTTTCACGAACATTCAGATTTTTCTTCCACAATTTATAAATGGGTTATAAAACAACTTTCTTTTGTGCTCACCAAGGCTGTTTATTTGATCAATAATACAGTAAAAACTGTTATATTTTGAAATATTATAAAAAATGTAAATAACCATTTTCTATTTGAATATATTTTACAATGTAATTTTCAGGGGGCCATTACATGATCCTTCAGAATTACTTTTAATATGGTGATTTGGTGTTCAAGAAACATCATTATAATTTTAACATTATTACAATCAATGCTTGTGTTGCCTTAATATTTTTGTGAAAACCATGTTACATTTTTTCAGGATTTTTTGAAGACAAACAAAAGAACAGCATTTATTTGAAATCTTTTGTAATATTACATCTTTACGGTCCCTTTTGATCATTTTAATGCATCCTTTTGGAATTAATTTATTCATTTTGAACATTATTGTGTATCTGCTAATCAATCACAGTACTGACTTGGAAGTCTAAAAATGACGTAACTGTTACAACATAAGCTGTCCAGAAATATTCTTTGTTTATGTTTTACTTCTAGTTACTCCTTGTAGGCATTTCAAAATAGCCAATGTAATTTAATTCAGCTTATTTGTGGCATCACAAACTAGATTGTGGCATCACAAACTTGATATAAAGACAAATAATTCATAGTAATCAATTCACACATACATTAAACATTTTTTTTATTTCTTTTTTTTTATTGAAAATCGTAATAGCTTACAGCCGGACCACTCTGAGCACGCCCAATCTCGTCTGATCTTGCAGAGTTGGTTCTAGTTAGTACTTAGATGGGAGAAAATCATAATGAAATAAAATAAAAGAAATAAAAGTCATAATCAAGTAAGAGAGAAACAGTGGGAATGGAATCTGGAAAGAGTCAGATCATCCACACAAGCACTAGGGCTTAAAGTGATAATTCCCCCGAAAATGAAAATTCTGTCATGAATTACTCATCCTCATGTGTTTCCAAACTCATAAGACTTTTGCTCATCTTCAGAACTCAAATAAAGATATTTTTGATGAAATCTGAGAGCTTTCTGTCCCTCCATAGACAGCTTACAGAACTACCACTTGACGCTTCTAAAAGTTCATGAAGTCGTGACACTAATCCATATGAATTGAGCGCGGTTTAGTCCAAATTTTCTAATGACTCGCTTTATATGAATAGACTGAATTGAGTATTTTATTCACATATAAATATTGATCAGTGAACACAAACAGAATCTCAACTGAACTTGCTTGACACGTGAGAACAAAAGTGGTATGTGGTTTTTGCTGAAGCTCAAACGTGCTGTGTGTAACACGAGAATGAACCTCATTGGTTCTTGCTGAAGCTCAAACGTGCTGCGTAACACGAGAATGAACCTCATTGGTTCTTGCTGAAGCTCAAACGTGCTGCGTAACAAGAATGAACCTCATTGGTTCTTGCTGAAGCTCAAACGTGCTGCATAACAGGAGAATGAACCTCATTGGTTCTTGCTGAAGCTCAAACGTGCTGTGTAACACGAGAATGAACCTCATTGGTTCTTGATGAAGCTCAAACGTGCTGTGTAACACAAGAATGAACCTCATTGGTTCTTGCTGAAGCTCAAACGTGCTGCGTAACAAGAATGAACCTCATTGGTTCTTGCTGAAGCTCAAACGTGCTGCATAACAGGAGAATGAACCTCATTGGTTCTTGCTGAAGCTCAAACGTGCTGTGTAACACGAGAATGAACCTCATTGGTTCTTGATGAAGCTCAAACGTGCTGTGTAACACAAGAATGAACCTCATTGGTTCTTGCTGAAGCTCAAACGTGCTGCATAACAGGAGAATGAACCTCATTGGTTCTTGCTGAAGCTTAAACGTGCTGCATAACAGGAGAATGAACCTCATTGGTTCTTGCTGAAGCTCAAACGTGCTGCATAACAGGAGAATGAACCTCATTGGTTCTTGCTGAAGCTCAAACGTGCTGCGTAACACAAGAATGAACCTCATTGGTTCTTGCTGAAGCTCAAACGTGCTGTGTAACTGTGCAACACATGAGAATTGTTTTCTGAAGATGAACAAAAGTTTTACAGGTTTGGAACGATATGAGGGAGAGTAATTTTCTTTTTTGGGCGAATTATCCCTTTAATGTCAATTACCATGTGCCAACTACTAGGCCACAGTACTAGCCTTGTTATATTTTTTTGAACCAGAGAGGTTCATGGCCACATGAATCATCCCAACACAGCTGTGCTGGTCTCACATCAGACATGGTGGACATTTATTCAAATCTGCATCACAAATGCACTCCCACTCGAGTTGCTTTATGAATAACAGCCCTGGCCTGGACTCCATTTTGAGCCAGACTGAAACAAAAGCAGACGTGGGGAGCCTCGTTTTCCTTCTTTGGCTGGATCTTTCTAAACAGTGGATGAAAGCCGCTCTTCAGAAATGAATAGCAGATCAGTTGTCCAGAGCACTGTGACCTCAGCTTTGGTCTGATGTATGCAGAAAGAGACACACTTTCCTAGGCACGAATGGGAGGGCACTGTGTGCATTGTTAGGAGTGTAAAGTCAAAGACCAGACACCCTGGTTTTGCTCATTGCTAATCCTGACAGCATGTATTATTCAAGTGGTTCTGCAAGCTGAGCTCAGAGCTCGGTGCACGTGTGTTACACAAACCACATCGCTCTGGCGACTAAGACGTTAAGCCTGGTTCATCAGCGAGATCTTTCACGTTCAAAATTTCAGTTCACCCATTTATTGAGGGTTTATCTCTAGGTCAAAGCTAAATGCATACATCAATCGATTAACTGACCTTTATACTAAGCAATATCAGGGCGCTAGTGGACACATGTGAAAAGAAACGGCTCCAAAAAGACTGAAATGAGGCATTCAGTCCCATTCCCTGGTCGTTTAGCTTTCAATTACAGAAGAATAATCTTAATCTAATCAGTAAGGATGTAATGAGGTATAATCCTGCAAGCTTACAGATAAGAACTAACAACTGTGACCATAACATGAAGGTTATATGCACATACCTGTTCTTCTCCATCTCGTTGTGTGTTGACCTGAAGAGACAGAAAGAGGGAGATGTTAGGAAACACAAGCTTGGTCTTTTTTTAGTACATTTATATTTATGAATTTGGCAGATGTTTCTAATCTATAAAGCGACTTGCATTGCATTGGACCAGTTCATGCATTCACTGGGAATCAAACCCATGAGCATGGCATTGATAGCAAGCAGATAAGATTCTTAAATTCTAATTAAAATTGGCTTTTTTTTTCTTTTCTTTTTTACAAATCTCCAACTCTAGTATTAAACTTTAAAAGAAACTTTCCCCAAGGTTTTTTGTGTGTGCTAAGGACATGAATGATACCTTAAATCATGTAGTTTGTAAAGGAGAGGTGCATTAATACTTTTCTAAATGATCTGATTTTACAATTTTTTTCTTTGGACTACAAAGCAAGTTAAAGTTGAACAGACTGGAATGCTATAGAGACTTGAGGGTAGGCTCTTTTGATGTGAACACCCTAGCAACTATGCCTTGGCAACCATCCTCAACACTAGCATCATATCAGCAGTTTACTTAAAAAAAATAAAAAAAATAAAAATAAAAATTATATTCAGTATTTAATTTAACGAGGCTGTGAGAAAGAGGAAATTAAAGCTATTTTTAAATTAAAGTAATATTTTAATATTAAAATAATACATCAAATGTTTAAGTACACTGTCAAATAATACAATAAGAATATAAATATATTATATGAAGTATCAAAAATAAAATATTTTACAGATACACTGTAAAAAATAAAAACGGAAAATGTACTCGTAATTTTCTGACAGTACATTATCCAGTAATTTTACGGAAATTTTCGTTGACCCTTAAAACACAAACTAATGCAATGTGTAATTCAAAATACAGGTAAAACACCTGTAAAAAAAACAATAGGGAAAATTCCTTCATATTTATACAGTACATTGTGCCTATTTTTACTGACTTTTTTTTACAGTGTAATATTTTAACAGTTTACCAATTGTCCATGTCATTTACCACAACATTTTGGGAGAAAGAAAAAAAATCTCCATGAATATATAAATTAGTTTTTAAACAAATAGAAACACAAAAGACAACTCCACTTAATGGGATTCGCATATTTGGGGTTTTAACCCCCTTTAAACTAATCGAGAGGCTATGGCTCCAACATCACCGACATGCTCTTAGGTTTAAAAGGCACACAGAGAGTGTTCTGTGCTCACTGCTGATTTGAATGTTCAGTACAAAGGTGAATTAGTGTCTGTGTGTGAGTGTGTGTGTGTACGTGGTGGTATAAAGGCTATACAGGAACAAACTCCAAGATTTTAAGGGCCCCTGGGCTTGTTTAGTGGATGCAGTAGTTGCCAAAATGCTAATTGCTGATTGCAAATGTACTCTGTCCTCTGTGTGTGTCCCTATTTCGCTCTCCCTCTACGTTCGCAAAATACATAGAGGCCCTTGGCCCCACTTAGCAACAGTAACTAGAAACACAAGCCTGAGACACAAGACAGCGGTGGGGGGTTGAATCCTCACACACACAAAGTGAATGAAGGCTCGCTTCACAGAGGCCATTTCTAGATCAACAGAGAAGTGAAATAGAGGCAAAGCAGAGGAGAGAAAGATGAGGGAAAACAAGAGCTCAATAGACTATAAGTGCAATATCTTGTTTTTGCTGCCTTGAAGTCATGACAAACTGACCAAAATCATGAGATTAGTGCACACGAATACCACAACGTCCTAGCTACCATTGGGAGCATGTTTTCCATTCATTGAACGCTGACGCTGTACATTTTTAGATAATTAGTATTTTACACACAGTTGAAAACAACACATTTCCTATTATTCTCAATGACACAAGAATGATAAAACAGACCAATTAAGCTTTACTTATACACTTAATGCACATCTCTTGTTTTTTATTTACTGTAGTCTTGCTAAAATGCTTCCTTTCTTTGTTAGGAAAAGGAGGGGGAAAAAACACTTTTGTTCAAAAGTTTGATGTTAATAAGTTTTTTTTTAAAGTTTCTGAAATAAGTCTTTTCTGCTCACCAAAGCAGGAATTATTTGAGCAAAAATGTTGTAAATACAGTAATATTGTGAATTATTTTTACGGTATAAAATGACTGTTTTCTACTTGAATCTATTTTAAAATGTAATTCATTTATTTCTGGGATGGCAAAAAGCTGAATTTTCAGCAGCCACGCTAATTTGATGCTCAGGTGACATTTCTTATTATTATTATCAGGATTTGATTAAAAGAAAGTTCAAAAGAACAACATTTATTTTGTATCATTGTAACTTTTGATAGATTTTAATTTTTAATTCCAGAATAAAAGTAGCAATTTCTTTCGAAAATAGTTTAGAACAGTAGTGGGATTAAGAAAGTAAAATGATAGTCAAACCAAAATTTAATTAAAAAAATATGAACGCAGTGTCCATGACGTCCACCCTTACAGTTGTCATTAAGGACAAATTTAGCCATATAGACCAAAACCACAATTTTTACCAATCTTACACATGTTTTTTCTGCTGTAAAGTTGAGCATTTTAACATGGGGCTCAATGAGATTCTGCTCCCTTCTGGAGCCTGTCCCTAGTGGCCAGTCGAGGAATTGGCTGTTGCCAAATTCATCTTGATAATACAGGTAACTTTAATAGAAAAGTATGTACCGTAATGGATTACAATCAGCCAATCAGCTGTTACATAAGTATACAATATAATACCAATTTAGGTTAACCAATTACCAAGCAATGCTTTCATTTTGTTCAGTCTGTGGTGTATATTTTTTAAAATAAATTTTACTGGAAGTCGAGAATTTACTTTATTTTGCTATCCTTACTTACATAAATGAACTAATATATATATATATATTTGACTGTAATGTACATATGAAATCCCAGCCAAACAAAACAAGGAAACAAAAAACAACAACTGGCAAATCATATCATTATGATTAAGATTTCCAAAGTGAAAATTAAGACCTTTCCCAGGAATTCTGAAGGCAGCATTTCTATTCATCAGCAACTCAACACTCTTGTCTAATCAAATTAGTAAACTGGAACTGTATATAAAGGAAGAAGCTGGACCTTGCAACTTTGAATGCTACCTGTGCACGATCTTACATGATCACTAGAGCATGGGTCAGGGTTAGAACACTGCACACGGCAGAACCTGCCAAGAGTACTGGGACTCGAAATGGGAGCTTAAAAGGATCGTATCATCTCCCTCTCATTCATTCATCCTTCAAAATGACCTCATGACCCCTTCTGCAGTAACCCTCACTCTAAAAATACATCCAATGTTGGAGCAGAAGACAGCTTCTCACGTCAGAGTCTCACAAGAACTTTACCCCCTAAAAGAAATCTTCAAAATGCTTATCATCACATTTATCGTTTATGGCCTTGGCCCGGGTAGACACCGTGTTTAATTGACAAAGCCGTGAAGGATATACGGACAATAACACTGCGCCGTCTACCCTGACTGTCCATAATTGCTCTTTCTGAATGTTATGATACCGGATGATTTATAAACAAGCTTCCTAACATTAGTGTGCCCATGCAAAGAGATCAGCTGATCGACAGATACCAGTGACATAACAGCCCGTATCACTGTGTAATGCCAAGTTGACTCCCCTCGTTGTTACTGTACTGTGCCAGACCACCTGTTCCAACACATAAAAGGCTAAGCAGTTTCTGGTCCGATTAGCTGCATATACATCTAATTCACCTTGTGATGGCTCAAAAGGTACAACACTGTGTTACCCACACAGCATTAAAACTGCAAAGTGTGCATAGTGGATACAAAAAGGACTTAAAACATGGCACCAGTGCACACATTCATGCAGGAGCGAGAGGAGAACCCATGGCTGCTGCTATGTGCATTAGCCCACATACCATCTGAATGTAAGGGAGAGGTAGGAGGAGCTCTATCATATATATAATGGGGGTGTTCAAGCTGCGTTATTTGCCTGGATCGAGGAGAAGAGAAGAGGGGGAGGGGGAGAGGAGGCACCAGCTCACCACTCTCACACGTACACATATCAGGGACACACACCGCCACCCTTCCCCCATGATCCATCAGGAAACACAACATGGAAAGCTGAAGGGGAAGTCAGGTTTGCATGCGAGATCCACAATATAGGAGATCCACCTGACCTACATATGATAAAGGTTTCACACAACACACACTCAAACGTAAATGGCATTACTGAGACGCCTTTCAGTAGCTCTGCCATCGAATGCACACTCAAGCGACTGAATGACTTTCCATCCTCCAAGTGGTGTGAATGGACGGGAGAGCCATCTAATGAGTCAGGCGTGCAATTGGAGAGATGTGAGGAGTTTATGCAGCGCAGAAACACCGGTTTGTGCTCTACAGCAAAAGCGCTTCATGCATGATGCATTAACACGAGTGCTGGCGTAGTGAATGTAGGTTACGTGCATATTCTGAGGCTCTGCGGATGATTTCTGATGCATTTGGTGCACCAAAACTTGCTATACTAGTTTGATCTTTTTTATGTATGCTCAAGTTCACTGCAGCTAGATTATGACCAAGTTTTAGCAAGTAATTTTGCATAAACCACTTAAACAAGTCTTAAAAGTAAGTCATCTCATTTTTTTCAGTAAGACTGGTCCTAACTTTTTAAAATTAGTTACATAAAATGGTAGATTTGGTAGATGGTTCAATTTGAATTAGAAAAGTAAGGGTGCTTTCACACCTGCCTCATTTAGTTTGGTTGAATCGTACTAGAGTTAATTTCCCTCTTTGGTGCGGTTCGTTTGGTCAGGTCTGAAAGCAGCAATCGCACTCGGGTGCGCACCAAAAGCGGACGAAACAAGCGCACCGGGACCTCGGTGAAGAGGTGGTCTCGGTACGCTTTCAAACGAACTCTGGAGCGGTTCGTTTGTGGTGAGAACGTGATCCGACCTTGTACAAAACCAACAGCAAAAGTACTAATCATTTTTGGACTAAACCAGCTGCCGTAGTTAGCTGCGCTGACATTGTGTGCATGACATTATTAACTGATAGATCGTTGGAAATATTTTCAGGAAGATGAGCATGTCAGTTAAGAATAATTAATGCACGCCTCCGCTTGAAGTGACGAGTGATGCGCGCTCGCCGTCTGTAGTGCATTAGAACGTTGTTTTCACGTTGCATCCGCGCTTCATTATAGAAATGTATTGTTTGCATTCTGTGGTAAATACACACAGTGTAGTAGATTATGGCCAGGGACAAAACCAGCCCGCGCAGTCGTCTCTCCATAGTGTTATTATAGTTTGCTGGCTTTGCCTCTTCTGTTGGAATTTTCCCACACGTAAATTCTGACCAATCGAAAAGCAGTTTAGGAAATACGCCATGGCCAATGAGTGATGTGGATGTTGTCACGTGCTTGCGTTTTGGTTCGTTTCAACTGGTTCGGACCAAAGCAATCAGTGTGGTGTGAAAAGGAACCAAAAATTAATTATAATTGTTTGCCCTTGGTTCGGACCAAATGAACCGAACTAGAGATGTGAAAGCACCCTAAGACTGATTACATTTTGACTAATTGCTAGTTGGATAAATTAGTGCTTAAGACACAGTCTTAACATAGTGACTAAGTTTATGCAACTAGGCCCAGGAGTGAGGACTACAGCTTTGATACTAATAGCAACAAAAAAAATGTTGTGGTGACTATTTGCAACAGTCCTTTTTGTCAACCATCTCGATGAGTACAGCAAAATGCAAGCCACAAAAATGTCTAACTGGCCTAATTTTTTTATATATACACTACTGTTAAAGTGTTAAAGTCAGCATGAAACAGCAAGAAAATTATATTCTTCCCTATTGTGATGTATCTGAGTAAAAAAAAT
This sequence comes from Pseudorasbora parva, assembly GCF_024679245.1. Lineage (NCBI taxonomy): Eukaryota > Metazoa > Chordata > Actinopteri > Cypriniformes > Gobionidae > Pseudorasbora > Pseudorasbora parva. The sequence goes on along the minus strand of NC_090174.1, from coordinate 53,068,097 downwards.
TTGGGCAGAAGTTGCTTTCACCTTTGGGAACTGACTGAATCATAGGAAGTTGAGTGCTGCCAGCTAAATGGAAGTGAGTTGTGGAAGATATTTAGTCCCACCCTCCGCAGAGACAAGCGTCATGAAGAGAGCAGATGTCGTTTTTGGAGGGGGAGGGGAGATTAATGTTTTTGGTTAAAGATTATGAGGCCATATGAATGAAAAAAAAATGCATGATGCGCATCCTGTAGAAAACTGATTTCACGGTGACTACTTAATGTTTGGGGTCAGTATGTTTTTTTTTTTTTTTTTAAGTTAATACTTTTATTCAGCAAGGACGCATTAAATTAAACAAATCAAAAAAGTTACAGTTAAAGGTGGGGTAAGTGTTATTTTCAAACCCTTTTCCAAAACGGACTCGGGGCGAGTGCAATAACAAACTTGTAGCCAATCAGCAGGTAAGGGGCGTGTCTAATAATGATGGTGAGAAGAGAGCGCTCAGTGCATGTCATTATTCAAAACACAAGACACACATGACGGACATTAGCAGAGAACTAATATATGCTGGCTTCTGCTTGAATATGCTTGTGCATCATGTTCACTTGTTTTTCCATTTGCAATTGTATTGTTGCTCACTTCAGCGACGAACAAAGACCCGTTCATTTCCACACCGTATGGAGCATCTAATCCTCCTCACTGTCTATTTCAAGCATCAGCTCACAAAATGTGTCTGACAAGTTAGATACTATAGCCGCGTTTCCACCGCAGGAACTTTACCCAGGAACCAGGAACTTTGGGGTGGTACTCTGTGTGTTTACACCGCAGGAACCAGGGTCTAAATGAAGTTCCGGGTAAATATTTCCCCCTCCAAACGGCCCTGCTCGTGAGGTAGTACTTTTTCAAAGTTCAGGAACTTTCGAGGGCGGGACTTGGGCGCTGAACATGCTGATTGGTTTTGCATTTTATTTCAACCGGCATTTTTAAAAGTCTTTTGCGAGGTTCGTTCTGCATTCAGTAAATATCAGTCTTGCTGTCTGTCTGATGCCACGCGTTCGTCTCAGCCATCTCACGTTCAATGTCCGTAATAGCTGATAATAATATACATTGTCATTTTAAATCTAGCTTTAACAAGCTTTCTGAATATGCTGCTCTTTTCTGTCGTTGTTAATTACCTCTTTAGTAAACCTATACATAACCAGCAAAAGCTGGTTATTCATTATTCATTTTTTTACAGTCTATTTTTCACCATGTAAACGACCTGACCGATTACTTTTAAGTGTGCGTCCTTACATGACGTGACAGCGCGCGCCGCGCTCATGTTGACAAGAGAGGAAAGTTTTAAACTTTTTATTTCGTAAGTTATGAAGATAATGTTGGAATAATGACTTTAACTGCACCTGACAGAAGAATTTTTTTTTTTCTGAGATTATTACACTTTACAACAAATAAATAGCTTGTATAATACTGTATTAGTCCTGGTGGCCGTTAAGAGTTGCTATGGCTACAGTAAACACATTCCAGCTGCTGGAGAAAACAGCCTTGACATTTTTGATGCGGCAGACAAACTGCATGTGACAAAATGATTGCGATTGAAAGTCATCACGTGTAAACACCAGATCGGTTAGATAACGTTTCATGTAAAGTCCACTAAATCTTTAAATCGGAATGACAAAAAAAGTGTGCTTGTAAACGTGGCTAGTATCGCGCAAAAATGATTACTGTCCGTCACTGACTTGGAGGAACAGTCGCGCGCAGTCCTACATCGTCGAACTAATCTGCCTAATCTTCACGGAACTTTCGATTGTGGTGGAAACAGTAGCAGGTCTGGGGGGAGAAAAGTTCCTGTAAAAAAAAGTTCCTGGTACAAATTGTTCCGGGTAATTTTGGTGGAAACGGGGCTTATTTTTGTTTCCACTTTCATGATCTACACTAACCTACAGGATTATTAGGAACACCTGTTCAATTTCTCATTAATGCAATTATATAATAAACCAATCATGGCAGTTGCTTCAATGCATTTAGGGGTGTGGTCCTGGTCAAGACGATCTCCTGAACTCCAAACTGAATGTCAGAATGGGAAAGAAAGGTGATTTAAGCAGTTTTGAGCGTGGCATGGTTGTTGGTGCCAGACGAGCCGGTCTGAGTAGTGATGCAAAGTCCGATTCATTTCCGCGAACCGGTTCTTCTCGGACAGTTTGGCTCAATGACCCGTTTCAAAAAGCCGATTCAAAGGTTCCTGACGTCATCACGCAATAATGTCCCTAGGCATTTCTTTTATGCTTTTTAATACATTTCTCTGTGTCATGTTATATCAAGGGAACATTCAAATAAAGTAATAATCTGTAACAATGCACATTAAAAAATCTAATTGTTATTTGCTTGAGTGCATTTTCTGATTATTGCCTTTCATTCACTTAATGGTGTTTGTGTTGTGTTCAGTTAGTTAATTTATCCTTTGCGTCGGAACAGACTGAAAATTGCGCAACTACAGTACACATTACAGACACTGATCAACAAACGCAGATATGTCACATGTCTAAAGTAGCAATATAGAAAGAATAAACCAGTCTTATAAATTTATAAATTTTGCTTAACAATAATCTGCATGCATAATAAATTAAAGTAAAATGTATGGATTTTACATGTTTTAATAAAATGTTATTTAATAACAGTAGTCATAATAAGCATTTTCCAGTATGTGCCTCAAATTTGCGTCGTCAACTCAGTTACCCTCGCCTCGGTAATCCTCTGCAAACTTTGACAAACTTCGACAGATGTTTGGACCGCATCAATCGGTACTTTTTCAGTGGGACGTGCTACTTCGGCTTTTGCGTCTTGCAACATGGAACAAAAGTTTGATTAGTGAACCGGCTTGACTGGTTACTTGCTGAGATCCGGCTCAAAAGAACGATTCGTTCCAGAACCTAACATCACTAGGTCTGAGTATTTCACAATCTGCTCAGTTACTGGGAAACCACCCCGCGGGAAAACCGCAGACTTGACAACACAGTGCAGTTGAGTTCTGTTGACATTTGACAGCTATTGTTATGGGTCGCTCCATTGCTCTGATTGGTTGTAGGACTGTCCAATTGAGGTCTTTCGTGGTTAGGTTGAAACGCCCCATAATTACAGCCCAATGGAGCAGTCTCAGACTCATATTCTGACTAGAATTGAGTATGCCGACGTCAGACTACTCTTTTACTGTATTTTTGATCAAATTGAGCATTTTATGTTTCAAAAACTTTCAAAAAGGATTATGCTAGTAGCCAATATGACCCCTTATAAAATAAGGTGATTGCAACAAATGTTGGGTGATCACTTGTACTCTGCAACGGCATGTCTAGAGATCCATTACATTAAACACACAGCTCCTACGATTTCTTATAAAGTAAACCCAACATTTAAACTTCCTCTTTTACCCACGTAAGGCTGTATATAAATAGCTACAAACCCAGTGCTACCCTTGTTAGGCCTTAATATCCAGTTACAAGCCACACAAACATCCAGACACAGATTAGAGTTGGGGACTGTTTTCAGCATGCAGGGTCACACTAGATAGAGATGTGAAATAACTAGATTTTTATCCAAGGTCATATTCCTAAAATGGTTCAGGTTCATGATTCAGAAGCAGGAGCTTTTATGACCCTATGCTGACCTTTTAAAAAGGGGCCTCGTGGCTATGAATCAGTATGTTGACTATGAAAGCAGTGTGTGCTGTCAATCAGTTACAGTTAAAACGATCTCCCCTTAGTGTAAGAATACAGTTTATCTGTCCCTAAAGCCCTGCTTACCTTTATCAGACACGTCAGATTCAGAGTAACACCACATCCTGGCCAATGATGTTTAATATACAGCTATGTGTATATGGATCAATGAGATTTCACTGTGGGCGGGGCTAATTGATGCAACGCCACAGAAATAGAGTGCAACAGTGAGGGTCCATCAGTAAAAATCCCATTCATTTTCAATATAGGGGAATTGATTTTGAACGAAAACTTATGAACCTTTAAAGTAGGGCCTTAACCACTATACGCATTGAGTCCCCCTCGATAATTGAAAATGGCCAAATAATTGAATGCTGCTCTCCATTACGCACCGCTCTGTTTGTTGGTAGGATGGAAGACGTTTAAAAAGTTGAATTTTTAGGTTGGTCTACCTCAAGGTCAAAATGATGGCCAATCAGATCAAAAAAGGCAGGGCTTAATGCATTGAAGATGAATGTGAATTCCAAAGTGACGCTTTTAGTTTTTACAGTAAAAGAGTGTGTGTGTAATAAGATATATCCAAAGAAGTAGCTAAACATTTAATATTTGACAACTGTTTTATGATGGACTTTTAGTGTCCCACAGTAACATATAGTGATGCAAAGTTTGCACTGCAAACTACTCAGCTTTTTAAAGGGGTGGTTGCATGCGATTTCACTTTTTTCACTTTAGTTAGTGTGTAATGTTTCTGCTTGAGCATAAACAGTATCTGTAAAGTTACAGTGCTGAAAGTTCAATGCAAACGGAGATATTGTCTTGTTATGGCAGTTTATTGCCTACAAAAATGGCCGGTTTGGACTACAACGAGCTTCTTCCTGGGTTGGTGACATCATAAACCCTTGCTATTAACATAAACACTGCCCCGCGAACACACAACAAAGTGGACGAGGCCACGTCGCAGTCATTACGCAAGTGAGAGCTGTTGTAGTTGCAGTAGGCTAGACTAGAGTGTTGCAGACATGCCATCGAATTTTTTTTATTTTTACCCCAAGTGCATGACTTCAGTGTTCGGCCTTCCTCAGAACGCTGGACTTCGGGAACAATGATTACAATTTGTGTTTAATTCAGTTCCTGCTGATTACAATGCAAATTTAGGTATCTGCGCTGCACATTTCATGGAAGACAGCTTCAAGAATCTTAGCGAGTTCAATACTGGATTTGCTCAAAGACTCATACTAAAAGATGAAGTAGTTCCCACTTTAAAGGCAGAAGCTGCTTTTTATGGGCCTAAACCTGTAAGTACATATCTTTTAAATGTGTAGTTTGTGTGGGTGTTTTGGTTGCATTACTTCTCCAACAAGTGGCTACAAACACCAACGAACTTATATGAAATCACACCTGCAAACATATTTTATTTATTTATTTTTGATGTTTCTGTTATTAGTGTACAACGTTTATTGTGCTTGACCACATGCTATTTCAGCTACAGTCAAGCAAAACTTGTTTGTTTCATTTGGCCAGTGCAGTAGACTAGTAGAGGCATGGTTAGGTTTTGTAACAGGCTCATAATTTTGTATTTTTTGCAAAAACCTATTTGGTTATATTCATTCTACAATAACAAAAATAGGTATGGCAATATTGACAGCCTTATTTACACCGCAGATGTGACTTCTGCCCGTAATGGTAAGGGCCGTGGCGTTTCCGGACAACATGTGCTCAGCACTTCAGCCAATAAAAATACATGAAACTACATTTGGCCATCTAACCAATCTAAGACCATTGTGTTTTTCTGAGGGATGGGCTTCATAGAAGCAGGAAGCAAATGAGCCGTTCAAAGGACAGTGGCTGGAGACAGCGGTGTGGAATTAAGGTCAAATATAAGAAAAATACAGCGTAAAAAAATGAAAGAAAAAAAGAACTATTAAAACATGTTATACTGCGCCCCATAAACACAACCAAGCCTAAAAAAACACCACAGAACCACCCCTTTGATGTAATTTCGCCATTTTTAATTGAAATATGCAATCATTTGAATATCATTCCTAACTGAATGTGACGTTTACATTGATTGTGATGTTTGTATTTTTGGCATATTAGATATAGATACAAACTAAATAAAATAAAATAGATATAATATTTTTGCAAAGAGTTTAAATAGATTACTTTTAAATAGGCTACAATTAGATCCCAAACTCCTTTTATTGTTCTTATTTCTTCTTTATTCCCCTTCTTTTTTTTTTTAAATAAAAAGACCACCACCCTTTAAAACAAACAAACAAAAAAAAAAACCTTGGTCCCCCCAATGTTCAAGACATGAGTATGGCCTTGCTTTAAAGACAAACCTACTGTAATCAACAAGGTTGTTAAACAGTTGTATATGCTTTTGTTAAAGCCATCAACCTGCATTATTTTCTTTTTTCTGCTTAATAGTAGAATTCCTGGAGGAAAACTACATTACCCATGATTATGCAAAGAAACCTCCACCGCAGTGTTTCCCACGCATCCTAGAGGCCCCCCAACACTGCACATTTTGCATGTCTCCCTAATCAAACACACCGGATTCAATTGAACATCTTATTAGTGGAGACTCCAAGACCTGAAATGGGCATGTCAGGCAAAGGAGACATGCAAAATGTGCAGTGTTGGGGGGGCCTCCAGGAATGTGGTTAGAAAACACGGCTAGAGAAACATGCCAAAATAACTCAATTAACTCTTTAATTATAAAGAGTTAATTTAAGGCTAATTTAAAATAAAAATGCATTGCTTTTATTTATTATTTGTTTTAATTTTATTATTTAATTTACAATGCTTCATGTAATTGTAGTTCTTGAATTCTTGTCCTTGTCCCTCACTAAAGCGGTTAAATAAACGCCTAATTGTCTAATTTTCAAATAAATGTTTTGCTTGAAGTTCAAAGTTAGCAATTAGGTGATTCAGCTTCTAGCAGGTTGGTTTTATTAATGGTTTATAACAAAATCCTTTTTCCCCCTTTAAAATCCCTATGTGAAAAATACTACTAGAAACGAGGCCACCAAAAACGAATGCCCTGTGTAGAAACCAAACAAAACCCGTCATGATTACAGTTGGTTAGAACTAAAAACCTACATTGATATGAAAGATTTATCACTTGTCACCTTATCAGGTGGCGCCTGTTAAAGAACATAGTGTAACAGAACATTTTCTAGAACAAGGATTTTAAGATTAAAGTTAAAGTTAAAGTTGGCATAAAGCTGGAATACTGATGATGTTCTCCTTACAAGTTTCTCCAATGAAATGGATCTTTTCTTCAGATTGTGACGTACATCTGAATGTAACAGATTATCTGTTGATTGGACTTTGAGATTTGGGCGTTGCACTTAAAAGCGAAGGAAGATGTACATGCGCTTGTGGGGTTTAAGCGGAACAAGATCTATAGATCTATTCAAACAATGGGGTGACCATGTCTGCTATTGTCTGCCATGTCTAATTTTAGTTTAACCTCATGCTGATATGAGTAATTACTACCAAATTCAATGCCAACAAACATAAAACTAAAAATCACGAGTTTGAATGCTTCACTACTGATGTAAACATAAGAAAACCAGCATTGCCTGATAATAGGTGGTAAACAAGCAATTTACAGTAAACAAATTAGTAATCAGTTCTAGGCCTAATTTGAACCTAAATGAAGGGAACTAATTTCCCCCATTGACAGGCGATGGACAGTTCCAGGCCCACTAATCGGATGATGAGATCTGAGGTGTTGAGTAGTGAGTGAGTAAATTGTGACAGTGGGATGTGGGTGGTGAGAGTCACAGGGAGAGAATCGAGCAGCATGTGAGTGTACGTCTCTCTCTCCATGTTGAATGTGGGATGTGTGTTCTGACTGCATCTGCACAAGGATGAATCAGTGGGTGTGTTTGTCACGCACACACACGGCGCAGATATGTGCATGTACGCTAATTTACAGATCACTCACGGGACGCACGGTCCTTTCTCGTGATGTATGTGAATCATGTTCTTGGTTAGAGGGCGTACTGGGATTGAAGGAAGACTGTACATAAGAGTGCACACTAATAGACCTGTCACGATGCTACTGAAGTCATGGATTCGTTTTTGTAGAAACTAGGTGGAAGTACCTGCTGCTGCAATTTTTCTTGCTTTTGATTTTTCGTTTCAAGCCATCCCTCTCTTTGTTGCTGGTGAAGGGTAGCATGGAGGCATACCCGTGCTCCGCTTCTGCAAATTCAAACAAGACATTTAGAAGCTCATTAGACCACAAAGCACATTGACTACCTGAAAATCAAAGCGATTGATTACAAATATTGACCATTATTTTTAGTTCCTGGGAGAAAAGCGGTTATACAACATAAAGGAGCGATTTCTTTGGCAAAATGTCTTGCTTTTGGGTCAATGATGTCATCTGAACTGGAGTAAACCCAGTAGCCAGCCGAACCACAACAGATAGGGGGAAGGGGGATGCATAGGAAACCCTCCACTGTAAACCAACAGCAGTGCTTGAAAAATGCATTTCACTACCACACATGCAAACAAATATGTCAAGCACCATTAAAAAAAAGAGATATATAAGCCATACACCCTTGGTTTTATCCCTAGAGAGCTTTAACAACACATTAGTGTCCCCTGTGAAAGACAAGTGTATGGTGACTGACCAGTACACAGTCTCAGACAGCTGAAGTGGACACTTCTCGGTGTCTTGATCTTCCCAAAAATGTCATAACAAAGGAAAAAAACCCTTCTGCATATCATGCATTCACTTCTCATATATATTTGTCGAAGCACCATTTTTTTAAATAGCAAACAAGCACCTTAGCAACAGTGTCAGGATTAATTTGCATGCCAATATATCATTATGTATGTGTGTATGTGCATGCATATATAATATATACATATATATCGTATTATGTTACTTTACCTCTTTCTCTTCGATCAAGATATTCAGCTGCTTCGATCAACATCTGCAGTTTCTCAATAGCCGTCATTTTAAGCAATAAACAGCGATAAAAAAAAAAGACAATCCGGGTCAGAAATAAACGAGGAAAAAAACAAGCAGCAGCCTTTCGTTCCTTCACGGTTCTTCCTCCTCCAGCGTTTAGAGCAAGAAAAATCCAGTCAGACGAATTTACAAAATATTTTTGTATAAGGCAGCGAGGGAAATGTTTAGATATGGGAATTGTTGATGAATTGTGTTAAAAAAACCGAACACAAATAAACACGCTGGTTTCCAAATAGCTGGATGATTTAAAAAAACGATTAAAAATGTCCCTCAGCTGCCAAAAATAATTAAATTAACTAGTCCTGTTCATATCAAACGAGATTTTGTACATTAAATGTTAAAACTGTGAGAACAAGACACGAACAACAACAACAACAAAACCTTCCAGGTTTGCAAAATCTGGCAACTCTTCCTGAAAGCATGTAAGTGGTGATACCCAGGAAGGACTAAAGACTTTTATAGATGAGCTGTCCAACAGATACGAGCTCAAAGCTTTAGTTCTGCACTTGGTCAATTTTAGGCTCTGATACTGACAGCAAACGCTGCTAACTAGAGACCATCGTTGAGTCTGGAAAAAAATAGACCGAAAATACTGGATTGACAGCTCGGTCAGATCGATCTGATGAGGGTACTGGTTGCCAGATTGTATAAATTGTCACAAAAAGTATATTTTCGCAGCTGGTGATATTATTTTTTGTTAATTTGAGCTTTGGTGCTGCTGTGCTGTTTGCTGGCTGGAAAAAAAAAACTGCGTTCAATTCCTTTTTGTTGTTGTAAAAAACAAAACGTCAATTTTGATATGCCTGCACAGACAGCAAGTAGGAAATACTGTTGTGTAATAAAAAAAGGAAAAAAATCTTGATTGATCGTTGAAGAAAATGCGTTGAAAATAGGCTTTAAAATAAAACACACGGCCTCCAAAAGTCCAAACAATCGCTGGTTTCGATATATTTCAAGCGTGACAAACGATCTGGCTACTTATTAAACAGCTCTAGTTGCACATGCTAAGCTGTGGCTGTGTGCAACTGAGGAAAATTAATCAAAAATAGGACAAAAACACACAGCTAGCGAAACCATAACGTCGTTGAGCCAGGCAGATGAGATGTTTGCTAGCTGCTGTCATGTTACTGTATGCCTGTCAGGAGCTCTGGAGAACATGCGATCCTATTGGATAGACGATACAGGAAGCGATCATCTCATTGGAGGCGTGTACTGTCAATCTAACTGATCGTATCTAGGGAAGACCAATGGCTGAGGTGTTTTATAAAGCGTGAATGTATGACTGCTGTAATGTGATTCCGCAAGATAATGGTGCAACTAAGCAACACTGTAGCGCCATTTTGGAGCGAGGGTACAACCTGTACCGTAGTATTCTGGCATTTGCTCCCGAGCCAAAATGGATTATTATGCAAATCGTGTATTGTTGTTATGCTTTGATTGGCCGGACCCCCACAGCGCTGTCGCCTGTGATTGGACGCCTTTAAAATGTTCCGGAACTCATAACAGACACACCTCCCTTGTACATGCTGATAGATAAAATGACTTCACATGAATTGTCCGTTTTGAAGAGATAACAATGGAATTATTTTATTTATTTCTCTGGTTGTTTTCTAACCCACCATTCAAATATGTGATAGCCCATTTGAACTGACATTTGTCAATAAACTATTTTTAATTGCACAATAACAAAAAATAATGGATATTCATCAAGAGTTCAAATTTATTTAGTACTGCAAGGTTTTCGCTAAATAGGATATGCAAGGCAAAGTATCCACAATGTCAAAATCCTTTTTAAAAGTAACTACTACAAACGTCACAGCCATTGACTGAAAAACAAAACACATGGAAACACCGCTGGAACACATATTTACATAAACTCAGGGAAGAAACAGAAATATACGTTTGATCAAAAAAGTCAAAGTCGTTAAAACTTGGTTCCTGGCGATTCCATCAAGCAATGAAATCCAAGGGTCTGTTGAAACCACCTTTCCTGTTCATGTATTGCCTGCAAGAGAAATATGATTACATCATTGATCATTTTCCTGCACCAAAACATTACATCACTGCCCACCAATGAGAACGTTTGTCATTTAGTTGTGCAGTACCTGCAGAGGTGATTGGCCAAATACGGTGCTGTTGCTGGGATATTAACTTCTTAAGTTCATTTTCTCACAGCAAATGCCATTTATACATTTTAAAAAGGATTCGATTACGAAATACAGCCAGGAATTACAAATCATCGAATGAATATCATCAAGAGAAGGATTTGGAGGTTGGAGCAGATGAGTCATTTAATAATTTTAAATACTGTAAGTACACAGACCTGTATTTTCTCTTCTGGGACACATTTATTGCAAACGCAGCAACAGATCCTTCTTTCTTTTTACCCTGTTGATAACAAAAATAAATAATTATACATCACATTTTTAAATTATGTAAAATGACTGGACATTAATACAAAATAAAGAAGAGTATTAAAGCACAGCATATTAAAGATTTTATCTTCAATGTTAATTGGTTTTCAACAGGAATATTTTTAGCATGCACTCTGCCTAGCTGTGCCATCTTGTGGTTATTTGGAAGATCAGCTTTGCCATTTAAAAAAAGCTTGTGGAACAGAATGTACTTTCACCCATGATGATAAAAGGCCCAAAGACAGCAGCCAATGTTATAACATGCTAAACTCTCTGTGATTGGCAACAATGCATTGCCATTATTCACATATTCAAGTATGAAAAGGCACAAAATGCAAAGAACATCTATTTCTCGTTTGGCTGTTCTTGTAGGATGGATTCTAACATGAATTAGCTGTAAAGAAAATGACCTCACCTTTGTGCTGTCGAAAGATCCAAAGCCCATCAGTTTCATCATCTCGATTTCATCTTCAGTCTTTCCCTGCATGTCCTCAGCTGCACAAGCAATCACATGAAAAAGGATCAACTTAAGTCATGCATTGGTACATTCAGTTTGTTCTCAACACCATGCACATGAAAAAGCATTGACAATCACAACTCATTTTACTTCTGTAGTTTGACAGTTCCATTTTATTTTACTGGGAAATGTAGGCTGAAGGTCAAAGTCAAGCTTGAGAGTATCATGATGTTTGAACACTACCATTCAAAAGTCTGAAACCTGCTGATTCTTTTCACTTTTATTCAGCAAGGACACATTAAACTGATCAAAAGTGACAGTACCGACATTTGTTAGAAAAGATTTCTATTTTAAATAAATGCTGATCTTTTCAACTTTCTATTCATTAAGCAGCACAACTGATTTTAACATTTAAAGAAAAGATGAGAAGATCATGTGACACTGAAGATAAAGTAATGATACTGAAAATTATGGGTTGCATCACAGGAATAAATTCCCTTTTAAAATATATACAAATAGAAAATAGCTATTTTCAATTTGAATATTTAACAATATTACTGTTTTTACTGTATTTCCTGCAGCCTTTGTTACTTGCTCTCCCTGCTATAACTTGTATCACATTATTGGGAACTAAATTACTGTGGGTGAACTACAGAAAGATTAACATTATTTAACCGTGTTGTTTTTTTCATTGGCTTGGGTGGTTTAGTTAAGAGGCAAGGGAACTTTGTCGAGTTATTATGAAAGATTACTTTTTCGTTTTGGAATAATGTGAACTGTTAAAATCATACACGATATCTAGAATGTACAAAAAATTCCCTGCCTATGCACAATTTGTATGTTACAAATGTTATACTTTAACTTTATTAATTAAGTAAAGAGTGAATTTTGATGCATCATTGACTGGTACAAAGTACACTTTTCTTTGACTGTTTTAATGATTCCGAGTGGAAAAATACTAAAATACAGAGAATGGCTAATGCCTAGTTCAGACTACATGATATCAGCCCGATCTATTTGACGCAATATCGTGGTGATTTGTAAAGGACAATGCGCGCCGGGTTACAAAAAAAAAACACGATCATTTTATCTCATATAGTCTCATAGTGGACAACAACCGATGCTGCATCTGTGACTGTGACGCTTTAAAACGTCCTGACAGAAAGACTGGAATCCCTGCACCCCAATGTCCACACTAACCACCCTATCTGCCCTAAACAGTATTGCATATTACCAGTGCTGTCAAATCAATTAATCACAACCAAAATAAGTGTCTTTACAAAATGTGTGTGTACCATGTATAATTATTATGTATATATAAATACACACTCATTCATTTACAGTACTGTGCAAGTCTTAAGCACGTTAGTATTTTTATCCCCCAAAAATAATTTAAGCCAGTTATTTATATATTTTGCAATAGTGTCAGTAGGTAACAGTAGGTAATCAGTTTACATTACATGAAGAAACTGAAAAAAACCCAGACAAAATCCACAAGAACTGCGACATCTCCAAGACGCTTGAAGAAACCTTCCTGCAAAGCTCCCTGAAAAAAATATGACCAAGTGTACCAGGACAAAAGCTGTTTAAGGGTGGTCACACGACACACTGATTTGATTTAGTTATTAGGAGTTAATAAATAAACAAAATCTATTCATGACATTATTTTTGAAAGCACTCTCACTTTACAGGATCTGTCTCTTGATTCTCTGGCTCTGTCTTCTTGGGGCCTGCTCTCTGTCTCTGTCTTTCTCTCTTCTCTAAAGCCTGCCTCTCCCTCTCTCTTACTTTCTATCCCTCCGGTAACATTCTATTAATACTGGGCATAATTCATGGTAGTTATTAAAGGAAGTGTATGTAAGATTGTGGCAAAAACTGGTACTGCAATCACTTTCAAATGACTGCAGAGCGGTGTATCCCCCTTCCCCCGGATGCCGAATCACTACTGACTTCGTGATTGGTAGATTGGTGGAGGGCGGAGCTTCAGGCCAAAACATCAACATCAGTTGAGCTGCAACAACAACTTTTAAATGACAATATCCTGGCCGGACTACTGTTGTCAGTGATATAAGTATTTGAAATTAACATGATTTCTTAATGTCTAGTGACATATCAGGGCCATTTTATGATTAATTGAAATGCATTTCTTACATACAGTCCCTTTAAGATAACACCTCATACATCTATTTTGTAACTATTCTACATCTATAAGTGTAACCATAACCAGATATTATGTGAATTTTTATGTTAATTTTATTAAATGAATGAAATGGATAGTTCACCCAAAAATGAAATTTTGATATTTATCTGCTTACCCCCAGGGCATGTGTTTGTTTCTTCAGTAGAAAACCAATTAAGATTTTTACCTCCAGCCATTGCTCGTATAATGCATGCGAATGGGGTCTAATTCTAATTAGAGCCCATTGACATGCATTATACAAGCAACGGCTGGAGTTAAAAATCTTAATTTGTGTTCTACTGAAGAAACTAACATCTACATATTGGCTGCCCTGGGGGTAAGCAGATAAACATCTAATTTAATTTAATTTTGGGTGAACTCCTTTAAATTACAAAAATTAGGTGCTAACTAGTTTTGATTTGGTATTAAGTTTGAAGTGCTACCCATTGCAATACAATATAATAATTATTAATTCATTACATTTATATAGCGCTTTTCTAGACACCCAAAGCGCTTTACATATAGAAGGGGGAATCTCCTCAGCCACCACCAATGTGCAGCATCCACCTGGATGATGCGACGGCAGCCATTTTGAGCCAGAACGCTCACCACACACCAGCTGATTGGTGGAGAGGAGACAGAGTGATGAAGCCAGTTAGGATATGGGGATTATTAGGAGGCCATGATGAACAGAGGCCAATGGGCAAATTTGGCCAGGATGCTGGGGTTACACCCCTACTCTTTATCGAAGGACATCCTGGGATTTTTAATGACCACAGAGAGTCGGGACCTCGGTTTAACGTCTCATCCGAAGCACGGTGCTCTTTGACAGTATAGTGTCCCCATACTGGGGTGTTAGTACCCACACAGACCACAGGGTGAGCACCCCCTGCTGGCCTCACTAACACCTCTACCAGCAACAACCTGGTTTTCACAGTTGGCCTCCCATCCAGGTACTGACCAGGCTCAGCCCTGCTTAGCTTCAGTGGGAAACCAGTCTTGGGCTACAGGGTGATATGGCTGCTGGCCATAATATAGTCACACTATACCAACGCTCACACATATTTTGCTATTGTAACTTCGCTTATCACCATCGTTGGTATAAGTAGCAGTGGGTGGTAATGGATGAGAAATGTATAGTTTTCTATCATCTTGCTGATAACATTTCTTTAGTCATTCGGCAACCCGGCAGCCTGAACCACTGTAGGTTCCACCCTGAGGCATTGTAACCGTTTAATGATCTACAACCAAATAGAGATAGCTTTGGTGAAAACCAAGCAATTACTACAATAGTCATGTCTCACTAATGATGATATCAGAAGTGAAAAACGTTGGATAAAAACATACATTTATTTTGCACCCGAACTTACCACCAACTGCAACTTTCAGACACCATCTTTATTTTTTAGCTCAACTGTTACAGAACTGATGCACAGGATTGTGGGATATCAAAGGCAGCAAAGGATACATCTATACTACCTTCAAAAATCGATCAGATGAAGATATCTCAAGAGACATGAAGTGAAGCTAACATTGGATTTAACGTGCCTTGATGCCTTTCCTCCTTAAAATGGAGCCTTCGAAGGCAGCATTTTTAAAGGGGTCATGAACTGGCTTTTTTATTTTTTATACTGTGTTGTCTGAGGTCAACTAATGACGTTTGTGTGTTTTTAAATTAAGAATAAATAATAGGCTATTTTCTACACAGGTTTTGAGGCCCTCTCCTGAACGCTGGGTTTTTATGGGCGTGCAGCACTGGAGACTTGGAAGTAAACGCCCATGGCTAGGATTTGATAAGATTTGCATATTTAAGGAGCTTCAGGTCCACTGTCAGTTCAGTTCACATGAGGAAGGGATTGTTTTGAAAGCAGCAACTAGAATGATTCTCTCAATCACAGAGCTCCTAAACGTCTTTATCAAACATACAAGGATTTATTTCTCATCCACCCGCGATTGATTGAAATATTATTATTGTATTACCTGACCCGCCCGATCGGTGGATATAAGCGTATAAGAGGATACAGAAGTCCTGTGCCTGGTGACTGCACCATGCCATGTTTTAAATAAGACAATATACTGTAAACCCCTCCATGTCGTGTTTATTGTTGCCGTTTTTGGCTTATGCCTACAAATGCAACATCATTGCCAAAGAATTAGGGCTGAACGATTAAATGCACTTTCTTTAATATCGCAATATCATAAAACACGATTTTTTAACCTAACCACAAAGGCTGTGATTTACAGTCTGGTCACATGACATGCGAGCATAAAGCAGTCTCCAGAAGCAGCAACAACTTTGCATGTTTTGCCTACCGGCCTATAGGAAAACACAGTGTGTGTTTAATCAATCTAATATTGTGTTGTTCATACTATTTACATACATTTTGATTAGATTCTGCATAAATTAATGAAATTACTTGAAAAAAAGATTTGTTTATTTTGCTGAACGAGATTCAAAGATCTGAGTCAGTTAAATGATCTGAACTTCCCACTACTATTTAATTTGTCGTTTGGAATGCAGTGTGCTTATATATAAAAAATAGGAAACTCACTGACAGAAATCTTTCAGTTTCAAATGCTCACACCTTGTGAAGAGCACTCAAAATGCTTTCATGACGCAACAGTAATGTAAACACACTCAGTAAAGTCTTAAAGGAATAAACAGACAGGACAATGTCATGATGTCAATATTAATAATCCAACAACATTTGCTGAAAGCACTCTTTGTTCCTCTTTATTATTTACTAGCTTTTTGAAGCTATATTAGTTTATATATTTAAAATTCTAAGCATGCAATTGTTTGACTTAAATTTGTGTAATTATTTTAATAAGTACTTAAACAAAGTACATAATCAAAAAGTTCAAGAATTGTTTTGGAATCGGATTGTGAGGTGCCTAAAGAGTCCCACCATTATTATACAATGATTTATCGCCCCTAATATACACGCAAGCTCAATTTTGAACCGACTTCTGACAGAAGAGCTGCACCATGGGTGTATCTTATAACACAGGGTGAAATCAGTATGTAAGTTGACGATTTGAGGGAAATATAATATAAATGTAATATAAAACCTTGAAATGGGACTCAGTGGCACGGCAGGATTTTAAACAACTTCCTGAGTGGCCGCGGACAGGCGCTGAATGCTGCCGCCGATGTGCGTACACTCATTGAAAACAATGTGTTCGAATTTTAAAGGCCTCGCCACGTCTTTAAAATAACGAACACCCCCATATTGCCAACATGATATGATCCTCGTTTCATAACACCTGTGAAGATTCGACTGTGAGATCAGTGGACAAATCCTTCTCTGCATATTGATTCATCGAATATTTGACTATTCAGGGTCACCCCTACTCATTAGTCCGTTTTCACAGCCTCAGTCTGTTCTGGCAAACTATTCTAACTCAGACTTTCAGGAGTGTTTCAAAAAACAAAGACTGAAAGAGTTGTCAGTAGATTAGTGGTGGTGGCACTGAAATCATGTGATCATGGTGTAGTTTGTTTATATGCTGTGCTTATCTTTTTTAGATTTTTATGAAGATTATAAATTATCAAAACATAAGAATAAACTTTTGTTAGTCACAGAGCTTATTTACTGCAATAACCGAAAAGTCAATAGAAAAATCCTATTGGTTCTTTGTCGAGGGAACCAGAGCGGTGTTAACTTCCGGGTTGGCCTGCAAAAGCACAACATCACAGCAACACTTTATTATAGGATAAAATAAAGTGCTCCACCTGATATCTGATGGACCTTTGCTGGCTTGTCTTTAACTTCCTTCCTGTCATCGTCCCGTCTGTCCTTCTGCCGCGCTGGAGACAGGGATGAGGAGCGGTGTCGCCGTGGAGACCTACATTAAAAAGACAGGCACACAGCTGGAGGAGGGGTTATCAAAAACTAAACATTGAGCTCCCAGAGCTCCAGTTATTATCTAACCCGATTCACAGGTTATGTTCTTCACTAATCAAATGTGTGTACAGCGAGTGCCTGTTGCCACAAGCTCACCTGGACCTGCGCCTTTGGGGGGAACGTGAGCGTGATCGTCGCCTGTCTCTGTCGCGGGACCTCTCGCGCTCCCTGCGCCTCCTCTCGCGATCTCGCGAGGACGAGCGTGAACGCCGCCTCTCTGTAATGAGAAACCACAAAGTCTTTACCAACAAAAGGTTGGAACAAAATAAATAACCTTTATGTTTGAATATTTAAATTTGCCAGCTGCCTGAAATGTCCACTGTGCCCTTCATCTGGTTCTTCAAATTCTTATTATCTATAATCACAATTAGATGTTAGTCAACCAATGTTAAAAAAATTATACAATGTGCATGCAACATATATTATCAACAAACTAACAATTTTCTTTATTTTTATTCAGATTTATGTTTTAATGTATTGTTTTTAATGTGACCAATAGAGTTTTTGAAATATTTGTAATGCTATAATCTACTAATTTAAAGAGTTTAATACCTTTTTTTAGATAATTATTACTTGTATCCAATTAAAACTAGTAAATTCTAGTAGTATAATCTATTGATTTTAGTGTAATCAATGTTTGTTAAATTAAATGTGAATTCGTGTAAAAAAAAAATCTATTATAGAAATAATTGCAATGCTAACATCCATCCAGTGTGATTTTTTAAAATGCCATTGACAACATCTTAAAAACGATATTTTTTATAAGAATGTTACAACAATTGCATTGTTAGTTAAATAATAATAAAAAAATTAAGAACAAAAATAATCTTTCATAGTTAGTAACAACAAGACGTTAAAGGGTTAACGTTAGTTCACTTTAATGTAGCATTCAACAAAAACATGTGACCTAAAAATAAACAGTTAAGCAGCTGATGAAATGCTAAAATTCTAGTTTAGTACTTCCACTTGGAAAATAGTTATCTGTATTACATTCAAACATTGGGATGTGAAATGTTTTAACTAGTAGGAATAGCTTGATGAGAAAGATCATTTGATCTGCGTGTGTTTACGTGCGCAGGATAGCAACAGTAGCCTACTACGCGTTACAATCGAGATATTTAAAGCAATTATTGTATTCGTACCTCGTCGTGGTGGTGTTCGGCTCCTGCTTCTCCCCATTATTAGATCAATATGAAGTAGACTCCTTTCTTTTAACCTGCGTTTTCACAAACTGATAGAAATTTCCAGACTCAATCGTCAGTAGGTCGCCATCAACTGTGCGTCGCATAAAACAGTCCGGAACAACAAGCAGTAAAGTGTTCCTTGAAATTAGTTCCTATTACAAATTAGGCCCCTTTACTGAATATTGTTTTGGAATGTCAAAAGAAAAGAAAATCAGTGTATTTGCATATCTGTTTTCAGTTAAATAGTTCTGAGATACATTAAACCTTTCATTCATGAATCATGACAACCTCAGTTAGGATTTGTGTGATGAAGCAATTAAATATGATGATTACCGAAAACCAGAACACTCTGACCGGCAATGAGATACTCAAATGATACGTTTACTCAAAGATGCCTGAATAATTTCAATACATGTAAACTATCTCTGTATAGATAGAAAATGGTAATATTGCAAAATACTATATCTAGAAATAAAAATGTCTATGTTCTAAGAAAACAGGAAGTTTGGTCACCCTAGGGAAAAATGTTTTCGTCTCAGGGCATTAACCAAGCGGGTAATCTAGCACTCGGAAAGCGTTCCACCCATAGTGGCTGCCATTGCTAACCAAGCCATCACCTGCTGTTAGCATCCCATTGACTCCCATTCATTTTTGAGTCACTTTGACAGTGAATAACTTTACATCAGAGGCGTTTAAAGACTCCATTTGTCCATTGTTTATTTCTAAAGAAGCACGACAATGCATAAAAGGCTCCATTACATTGTATCTCACACTATCGCCCCGTAGAAGCTGTTTTTGTAAAAATAGGCTAACTATTGCGTCATAACCAACGCGACTCTGTCGCACAGTTGAGAAATTACCGTATAGACCTGAGGAGACGCTCGCAGGCAATCTTTTACTGTTTATGAGACAGTCGGGGGGATGTGGAGACATAAAGTCTGATAAAGTCAAGGGAGAAGAATGGGGAGAAGCCCATAGTGAGCCAAAAGCAACGGGAGAAAATATTTAAACAACGTGATTCACATTTCACTTTCCACAACTACTAGAAGACCTACAGCTGTCAGACAGGAGGCTCACATCACATCTACGTCGTCAAGCTCAGTCTGAGCCTGCGCAGTTCGCTCAGCCATCAGGAAGTGAGTGCTCCTTTACTGACCTCACTTTCCGACGTTGAAGTCAATGGGATAGCTCTGTCCATTTCTTTTACTGTCCATGGCGTTAACCCTTGTGCGTCCTTATGGAAAATTTTCACCTTTTTAGTTTTTTTTTTTTTTTTGGATAAATTTGCCTGTGGTAATGCTAACTGCATAACATTTGCCACATGTGTGAAACTATTTTGAAACTATATATATATATATATATATAGTGTATAAAATAATGTTCATAAATTATATTCATAAACTTAAACCTCTTTAACTTTTTTTAAAGTTTCCCTTTATTGATTTTTTTACTTTTTACTTCAACAATAATTAAAAGGAGACTTACGTCTGTGCTCCCAATCCTAGTATTTTTTAATGATAGTTTTTTAACATGGACATTTTTGTCCACTTTTGTCCTATGTGTAACTTTTTTTTATTTTGTAAATGTCAACTGCATACATTTTGGCACAGGTGTGTATTTTTATTGAAATTTTACTTTTTCACCCCCATTTCCTTTACAAAATAAAATAAAATAAAATGCACTAGGGCAAACTGAAGTCTGTTCTCCCAAAATTTTGTTATGACAGTTTTTCGACATGGACATTTTTGTCCATGAACCTATATGTAACTTTTTTTAATTGATGCACAAGGGTTAAACTTGTGCCTTTGATCCTATCAGACATGAGAATGTGATTCAGTCTCTACAACCTTTCAAGGTACAACTGTGGAAACAAAATTCAGACTATATGTAGAAATTGCTGAAGCTCTCTCCAGTCTAACAGACTGTTTTAACCTTTAGATTGAGTTTAGATTGCTTTACCCTTATTAGCAGATAATTCTGGTTATGTACAAGATGGACACATTACTGTATCTCTCCTCTGATAAAACCAGTAATGCATTAAAAGTAACATGCATAATGTAATCAGATTAGAGGAAGACCAGGGACAGTTGTAACAGGGGACGTTTGTAACTCCTTGAATTCCTCCAATCAGAGACAACCTAGTGATGACACTCACTCTGCACATGCTCAGTTAGTTTCCCTCCATTTTTTCAAAAAGGGAGCCACATTTGAAACTTCCTAAAGGAGTTATCTACAAAAGGTTGTTTTGAGGTCAAACAATTACTTTTCCGTCAGATGTAGGCTACTTTTTGGATGATGTTGCATGTTGAGGTGTCTCTCCCATTAAATTATAGTTTTCTTTAATAATTTGACAGTTTCCCCTCTTTTTTGTCATGCAGTATTCAAAAGGTAATCATTACTTAAACACATGAATTAAATAGTAAAAATAACATTTTGAGTATAGAATTGATTCATTATTTTAGACGTTTCAACCGACCCTGACATTTACAACTGTACACTGAGGTTGAGTGACTGTATTAAAATCAATTTTGCAACCTGTACATATTTAATAAAATCACTTAAATACATAGTTTCAGAAGTTGACAGATTGAAGTTTATAATATAGTAAATTGGTTATTCCAGTATAAATGTTTTTTTGATCTATTGCTAAAAAATGCAAAGAGTGTTACAACTTTCCCTGGTCTCCCCCTACTTTTTGTAAGGAGTAAAATATTGTAAATGAATGCATTAAAAGTAATCAGATTACTTTTTTAAAGGAGTAAATCAATGCATTACAAACAACATGCATATGTAATCAGCTTAATTTATTGTAAGGAGTAAAGTAATGCTTTAAAAGTAACATGGATAATGTAATCAGATTACTTTTTGATATAACTAGTAAAATATTACTTTTTGATATAACAGGTAACACATTACAAGTAACATGAATAGTGTAATCAGATTTCTTTTTGATGTAGAGTAAAGTAATGCATTACAAGTAACATGCATAATGTAATCAGATTACTTTTTGATGTAGAGTAAAGTAATGCATTACAAGTAACATGCATAATGTAATCAGATTACTTTTTGATGTACTTGCAAATAAAAACAACAGTTACAATATGAATTGTAGCTTATAGCTAATGTTGCATGATGTCCAATTTTGTGGACATGATTAATCAGAATTTCCTCTTAAACCAATACTTAGAAAAAGTAACAGTGTCATGACTGCTTAGATATTGCTTGATTCTACAACATTTTTATAGGATAGGAGGAATGAATGGATATTATGGAGTAATTTGGCATTTATCACTGGCCATCGGCCATCTTGGTTTAGAGGTGAAAAAAATCAGTATATAGAATGATGCACTAGGGTCCGCTGTAGAGGTTGATGTGCAACTTTGCCATCAAAACCCATATGCAATAAAATGCTTTTTGAATAGTTATCCACTGTAGAGACTTATATGTGTGAAAGGGGAAATCCAAAGACAGACTACAACAACTTTACATGGATGTGATCTTTAATGAATGGTACATCCGATCCTAGCATTTTACATTCTAATATTGACATGGAATTAAGTTTATAAACCAGCTAATATACACACAAATGCATTTAAATAACAGTGGCTGATCTTAAAAATAATTACAACTGCAATGAAGTATCTGGCACACATACATACAAAATAAAGATACTAAATAATAACAATTAAAAAAATGGAAGTGGAATAAAGTCGTGCATTTGGATTTTCTTCACAGCAACAAGCCACGATCTTGCTTATTTTGGCCTTTTGACATGTATTGTTTGCAAGCCACTGCGATCATAATTTCCAGTGAATGATGCATTTTCAATTAGTTTATCCCTGCTATTCATAACAAAGTGAGATGTAAGATGTTTATGGTGGTTAAAAAAAGATTTTAGTCAACAGTTATGCCACATGTAATTATATAAACATGATAATGAGCAACAATCAGAATCGATAGACGTGAACAATCAATGCTTACTCAATGCCACATTCTTTTTTTCTATGCACGTACTAAGTGCAATTCATTTTAAAGCAAGGGGAAGGGTTATATTCAGTGTTCATTAGTGAAGCATTGTGAAATTTGCATCGGCATGGACAGTGTACCGAAAACATGTTTCAAGTCACAAAACCATAATCAAAAACTCGTATGGCAATGTAAAGATCAGTAAATGGATACACCGTGGATGTGAAGATGTGTTTGTGTGTAAGTATTAGTGAAGAACATTTTGAGAACGTGTCTGAGTTCAAGATTCTACTTTCTCTTTCTGTTTCTTGCTTTTCTTTAGGAAACAGGGGGCCTTGAACTTCTTTTTTTTCTTTGAAGGAGATTTGGAAGGCGAGCCCTCTGGGGTGTTGCCCGCAGGCTTGTTGGGCGGAGCAGTGGGCGGGGCCGAGGGTGTGGTTTCTGAACTGTCAGTGATGGACAGAGCCTTCATTTGTTTTTCTAGCTCCTCCTGCTGTTTCTTCTCATCGCCTTTATCGTTCTGCACGACCTCTGTGGCTTTCCCATCTGTATGCGAACGCAATTTAAATAAAAGTGGAAAAGAAACAATACAGTAAAAATAATAAAGAAAAGGGGAAAAAGGCAGTTAAGCAGTTGTCAGGATGTTAACCCATGGCACAGAAGGAGCTGCAGTGACATTACAGTGTTTGGCCAACATGCTCGTTCAAGTTGTGTGCAATGTCTTTCTATATACTCACTAGCGAGACAAGATCTCAGTACCAAACGACTGTCCTACAAATTATAATAGAGGGACAGAGACAGACAGACAGACAGACACAAGGTGTGAAGACAGATGGAGGCCACAGTACAGAGCTGAAAATGTCACGCATAAAAATAAAAATATGAACATTGAAATGAAAACACTGACACAGACTTGAATACAGACAGCCCATGTTACTGTACATTATCATCCCATGCAGCTAAAAGCATCGTTCACCGAAAAAGGAAATTTCTGTCATCTATTCATTCTCATTCCTGCCATTTTTAGATTCTTCAAAAGATTTTCATGGAAAATACAGCATATGGCTAACACTTTACAATAACGTTTCATTTTTAGTCACAATGAAATCAAAATCTGCAATTGTTTTACAAATGCATAACCTAAAAAGGAAAATTAGCTCATGATTTACTGTATATGACATTCTTCTTTCAGATGAATAAAAGTTAAGTTATATTAAAAAAGTTCTGGCTAATCCAAGCTTTTTAATAATAGTAATTGTTGCTCTGTTTTTGAAGGCCATAAAAAAGGCGATCAGCTTAAACGCTACTTTATAAAGTTTTAAATATGGATATTTTTCTTGCACAAAAGCATCAATTCACTTCTAAAGGCATTTGTTAACCTCCCGGAGCCGTGTGGAGCACATTATTTGAAGGACAGATTCATTTTTTATGGACTTCAACAATCCCTGCCATTATGAAGTTTGGATTAGCCAGGACTTTAATATAACTCAACTTTTATTAATCTGGAAGAATGTCATATATGACTTGAGGGCGAGTAAATCATGGGCTAATTTTATTTTTTGGGTGAACTATCCCTTTAAAAAAAATTCATGTGCCCCAATAATCTTTAATAAAACTAACTTCCTCTCCCTCTTGTAGCAAAATCTCTGATGATGCGTTTACTGGCGCGAAGCTATCGATATCAATATCGGCCAATAGAGGAGTGGTTCAACATTTTTCTGGTTCAAGAAGCTTGAATATACGTCACAATAGGGAAAAAAGGACTATCGCAACTTCCGTTTCATGCCAACTTTAACAATAATGCATTAATTATTATGAACTTACAATGACCAATATAGGTTTACAGCATTTATTAACCTCTGTTAATGTTAGTTAATAACAATATTCATGTTAGTTCACATTTTCATTAGCTAAAGTTAACAGCACATTAACTAAGATGAAATGCTCTATAAGTATTTTTTTTATTGTTATTAATGTTAATTAATGCAATTAACTAATGTTAACAAATCAAACCTTTTTGGAAAGTGTCAACAATACATGCACATGGCAGAAATCATTTTGTGTAAACTATTCCTATAATCATATCATCATGTATTTATCTTCATTAATTAACATTTACTAATGTATTATTAAAATCCAAAATTATTAAATATTATATTATTAACATTTTTTTATGGTAATATTATTTAATGCACCTCAGCTGACATGAACAAACAAAACTATTTTTCTTATACTGTAACAAATGCATTGCTCATTGTTAGTTAATGCATTTCCTACCTTTAACTAATGGTACCTTATTGTAAAGTGTTACAGAGAAGGAAAAGAAAACCTTTTTTTTTGCTTTTAGTAACAGGGGTTGTCAACCAGAAGTTGATGATGCAACACACAGATCAGCATGTGGGACCATAGCAGGTGTTTCGGCAGTGTCATGTTCACGTGCACGGGTGTGAGGTGAAGCACCACCGGGTCTCACCTGACGCTGAGGTCTTTATGGGGGAGGTAGTCGGGGAAATCCCCGTGTCATTCACCACCTCCTCCACACCTTTTACACAACATCAGGGTAGTGGGAAGAAGAGGAGAGGAAACAGAAATAGAGGGAGATAAGGAGGAGGTGTACAGTGAGTAATCACCAGCGTTGAGGAGTCATTTATTAAAAATAGCGATGCTGCTGAATTAATCACATCATTTTTTTAGCAGTGTGACTAACTCAGCTGATTTCAAAATAATGTAGCTTTTCTGGTAACGTTTATTTTTTCCATTCAAGGCCTTGCATGTCATTTACATTCAATATCTATAAAAAAATAATGCTGCTGTTTTGTGATTCAGTGTTAATTTTATTTCATTCATTCTATCAAGTGTAAATTTAATGTGTTTAATAAAAGTGTGTCGAATTAGGATTCTAATCGTTTTTGTACCAGAAAAATTATATATACAAGGTACCCTTCAAATGTTTGGGGACAGTAAATTAACATTTTTACTCAGCAATGATGCATTAACTGTATCAAAAGTTAAAGATATTTATAATATTACAAATATTTCTATTTTAAATAAATGTTGTTCTTTTTATTAAGGAATCCCAGAGAGAGAGACACAGACAGACAGACAGACAGACAGACAGACAGACAGACAGACAGATAGATAGATAGATAGATAGATAGATAGATAGATAGATAGATAGATAGATAGATAGATAGATAGATAGATAGATAGATAGATAGATAGATAGATAGATAGATAGATAGATAGATAGATAGATAGATAGATAGATATTACAGTTTTTACTGTTTTCGGATCAAATAAATGCAGCTCTGGTGAGACTTCTTTCAAAAACATACAAATAAAAAAATGTACTGACCCCAAACTTTTGAACAGTAGATCTAGTTACTGATGTAACCTGCTTAACCACCTGAACAATAGTTGAACTACTTTAAATCATGTCTAGTTTGTAGCGTGGCAAGTAACTTCCCCAACAATGGTAGTAACTGTAAAAGCGTTCTTGGATTTTAGTGTGTGTGGGAAGGTTGTCAGGCAGGACACATGCGAAAAGATCAGCGCTCAGGTGCTGAACCATGAAGAAATGATGTCGGGACACAAAACCTCAAATTAGCAGTTTCTGGAAAGATACTGAAATTCAACAACTTTAATTGATTTACTTTAAAGGCACACTTCAAAGTATTAAATACATGCATTCTGTATTTCCTGAATTAATATATATATATTGCTCAATCCAAACGTTAATTCTTAAGAGATGACAATAAAATAAAACTTAAAACTTTGGTTTTCAGTGACATCAGTCAATATTTGTCTAAGGATGTGTACTGTATAAGACAGTGGTGTTTATTGAATTATCGTCTTTAATCCAGTGAGAAAATCAATAAAACATCAATACTTGGGTCAGAAATCAGCGGGTTACAAAACTACACTGCCTAAGTCTAGTTAAGACAGTGTCAGCTCGTACCGTCCTGCTGGCCGTGTTGTTTGCGCTGCACCTCCTTGCGGTATTCCTCCAGCTCCTGATCCGTCAGCTCATTGAAGGGATTTGGAGTCTCCGGTTCCGGTGCGGCTGGGGGCTCGATGGTCTCTGGAGACTGGAAGTTCACATAATGAACACATGCACAAGCTCACAAACAAAAGTCTTTAGAAATGGATTTTGATCAATGAAAAGTGCTCATTATTCATTATATCATTATAAATGATACATTTTTATATACACCAATCAGGTATAACATCATGACAGGTGAAGTGAATAACACTGATTATCTTTTAATCACGGCATCTGGTGGATATATTAAGCAGCAAGAGAACATTTTGCCCTCAAAGTTGAAGCAGGAAAAAAGGGCAAGCGTAAGGAATTGAGCGAGTTTGACAAGAGTCTCCAAAACTGCAGCTCTTTTGGGGTGTTTCCAGTCTGCAGTGTATCTATCAAAAGTGGTCCAAGGCAGGAACAGTGGTGAACCGGTGACAGGGTCATGGGCGGCCAAGGCTCATTGATGCACGTTGGGAGTGAAGGCTGGCCTGTGTGGTCCAAATAGATGAGCTACTATAGCTCAAATAGCTCAAGAAGTTAATGCTGCTTTTGATAGATAGGTGTCAGAATACGTTGTCCATCACAGTTTGCTGCATATATGGGGCTGCATATTCCCATGCTGACCCCTATCTACCGCCAAAAGCATTAACAGTGGGCACATGAGCATCAGAACTGGACCACGGAGCAAAGGAAGAAGGTGGCCTGGTCTGAGGAATCACGTTTTTATTTTACATCACGTGGATGGCCGTATGCGTCGCTTACCTGGGGAACAAGAAGGCAAGCCTTTCCCCTTCTTATTAGATTAATCTTGTTTTCAAATGCCCTATTGTGCTTTTTAACATATTAACTTTCGTGTAGTGTGTAATAAAGCTGTTTGCACAAAGTTTTAAAGATCATGATAAATGTTATTGTCTCCCAAAAGAAAGAACCGATTCTGAACTTCCTGAAGTTAATGTAATGCAAAAAATGACTAATTTCACACTGTAAAAAAATATTTAGAAAAAAAAGTTACCTGGTTGCCTTAAAATTTTGAGTTAATACAATGAACATTTTTTGAGATTCGACAACCTTTATTAAAATATTATTAAAAGATTTTGTAAGCATATTGGTAATTGTTTGTTTTCCCAAACATCCCAAATAGTGCTATTTTCACGATTTATCAAATTTTTTATGTGGTTCAGATACAATAATATTTTGAGTTTCTATTTATTAAACAAATTTCCTTCATTGTATCAACTCAAATTTTTAATTTCAATAAACTCAAAATTTTAAGGCAACCAGGTTACTTACTTTAAGTTTTTTAACCAACAATTTGTTTTTCAAGTGCAGTCTTACTCATGTTATTAGAACTTTCCTACTTCCCTTCTTCTGAAGTTGTGATTACGAGCTTGGTGCTTTCAAGTGCTTTGGTGTCAGACCATGGGTCGTGGTGGACAGCAAGTTTATTTTTGCCTATTTCTGGGAAATCTTATTTAATCCAAAATGTATTAAAGACGTTTAATGCTTAATAAATTGTAGCATCCCATTCATTGACAACCATATAAACATTCACAGCACTATCTAGATGGTTAGCTTGCTGACGATTTTGGAAGTTCGGTCAAATACATGTTTTCACTGTAAAAGAACATACAATATGCTTCAAATGGTTATCCAAAAATAACATGTATTAAACATGTTTTTGCCAAAATAACTCCAACAGCACATGAAGGCAGCATTATTTCCGGCATGAACCTAAAAATAAATAGCATAATGCCCACCTAGGGTCTTCATTGGCTGCCCACGAACAATAACTACATTGGCCCCACTTTGCATGTAAACCAATTGTAGGGGACCTCACATTAGAAACCTTTAAAATAACATAATAGGGGAACTTTAAGGATGTTCGCATTTTTAAGAGAAAGAGTAAGGATTTGAAAGAGTACGAGCATATATCTTGTTTTGAGACTGTATGAATTTGTGATCTTACCGGTGGACTGTTGTCTGTAATGACGCTGGCTAACACTTGAGACCGAGGCCCAGCTGTTTTCATGTCCTGACGATTCTGCTCCCTAATCTGAAATACAAATAATACAATGATACAAAAATCCATCTCCTTCAACTTTCTAATGTATATTGTGCTTACTGAAAGGGGGATTCTGAAATCCACTGCCACTTCAATATGCCTGTATATATGCTAATTAAATTCATATTCACAGCCTTAATCAATAAGTATCTTCCTATATTGACATTGAATTGACAAAATGTAAAATGTGTACCTTGAATGCAATGTAAGTCGCTTTGGATAAAAGCGTCTGCCAAATGCATAAATGTAAATGTATATTATTATAATGATTCTTTCCTATGATTTTACTTTTTATGAAAAAGTCTTTCATTTAATTTATTATATTTTATTCATTTGATATTTCCTTTTACTGAAACACTAAAGAGTCTAAATGAATATAGCCTGTACTACCGTCTGTACCTCTCACTGAGAGAAAGCACATGTTATCAGTATGTTTTGGGAAACCTTCTGGCCAGAACTGGAGCTTAATCAGCTCCAACCTTGGAGAGACTGTGTATCTTTATATGTGCGCAATATTCTGTGTTACAGATCCGTGATGAGAAAGGTATATAATGGGCATACTAAGAGATGGGAGGAGTTGTTGTTCTGGGCAAGCTGGCGCCACATTAAAACAATGTGTGATTACCATGACTACATTTTATCTGAGCCAATCAGAATCATCCACCTTGCAGTAATGCCGTGGATAGACCTTGAAAACAGTATAACTGTCGGGACAATTGCATGTACGGTACGAGACAGGGAGAGGAGGAGCGCGGCCTACAAACTCCTTGTGAAACTTGAAGCTGGCTTCTGCTGATAAAACTGCAAACTACTCTTCAGTAATTTTTTCTTGAATTAATTGCACTCCCGACTATTGGTCTTAATTTTTCACTACTGTTCTTGGGTCATAAGCTGTTAACCCCTAACATTAGGTAGACAGCTGCAATTAGACAGCTTCAACATACTTCTTTGTGTGGATATTTATTGTAGTCTTGCTTCTGTATAATTTTGGTTCCAAAATGAATGTCCCCTAAACTAAACTACCGCAACAACTAAACATGTATCCTAAATGCATATTATCATAAATTTTCTTTAGAATATGATGATTCAAGTTTGTATATTATAGTCTAAATAAGTTATTTAATGTAGTATAAAGTATTTTTGCTGCACTTTGCTATGCATAAGTTCAGTTAAACTCTTTCAATAATAATACTACTAGTCAATGTTTGGCTTTCTTTCAACCATGTAATTAACGCAATGATTTCAGGGTACACAAGGAATTAATGGTACATCATTTGAATTTAAGTATTATTTATGGAAAAATAACAATAATAGCTAAAGGCAATTACACTACTGTTTAAAAGTGTGGATGGTTACATTTCAAATAAATAACTTTCTATTCAGTGAACTTTAATTATGTTTTGCCTCTGTCTGACCACTCATCGTCCACTTCTTCTCTCGCTATCCTTTCTCTGCTGATTATTCTTCTCTTCCTTCCTGTGACTATTCCCTCCTCCCTTCACCGCCATCTTGTTCCTGATGGTGAAACTGAAGCTACATATTGCAAAATTTCTGTCACTACAAACACTTTGTCTCGCACTGTGGGTGAGACTGCAATTCTCTGCCATAATATTGAAATCTGCTCTCAGTTCTGTTAGCAGTTTGAACAGTCATGCAGCAACAACTAATGATAGAAGCTGATTATGATAATAGATTTTACTTTCAAGAAAATATACACATTTTAAGTGTATACATTTCGATTACACTACTGTAATGTAGTACATAAAGTAATGAGTAATGTACTTTAAGTACATAATGTAATGAGCAAAATACTAGCAAAC
Source organism: Pseudorasbora parva (assembly GCF_024679245.1). Lineage (NCBI taxonomy): Eukaryota > Metazoa > Chordata > Actinopteri > Cypriniformes > Gobionidae > Pseudorasbora > Pseudorasbora parva. The sequence continues at coordinate 53,037,401 of NC_090174.1, read as the reverse complement.
TTCACTCAATCTTTGGCCCTGTCCAAAATGTCACCCTTACGCCCTTCCCATGAGTCTGCACTATCGTGATGTAATGCAGTTTTGACTTTTGGGAGGAAGTGCAGGCTCGTAGAAAGTGCACACATATGGCACATATCGAACGCAAAGGAGTGCACTCAAGAACACCCTTCTGAAACCTAAAATGACAAATAAGACTGTGGCGAGGGACACTACAGTCTCGTGGACTAAACGGACATGCACACGTGGCAGCCATTGTGAGCCCACAAAACTAAAAGTGCATGAAGTGTGCCATTTGGGACAGGGCTTTAGTCATCAGTAACTTTCTACTTCAATTGCTGTTATGTTGGACTTTCTATTCACTAAAGATTCCTGAATAAAATGTATTACAGTGACATTGAAGTTTTCACAGCAGCCGGTGCGCATAAGAGAACAATAATTTTTCCTGATTTCAGTTTTGACTAATACAATCTGCAGTTTCAATTCAGACGTTTATACCTGATGACAAAAAAGCGTACTGTACCTTATTTCTAGTCTCAAGCACCTCCTGTGGGTTGGTGAATAGAGGGACAAACTGGTTTGGATTCTCGATTTTAATGGCCTGTCCACTGGCCTGTGCGATTTCCTCCGACTTCTGCCACTAAAAGAGAAGAAATCAACACAAAAGCAATTCAGTTGACCGAAAGCATGTCAATCACTCCTGGGACATCCAGCCTAATGTTAAAAAACTAAGGGAGGCAGACAATTGAAGGGAAAGATGTAATGTTACAGCTCCAAAAGAAACCAGCAGAGGGCAGTGGAAGCACTGCAGTGAGATTTATGACAATACAATATCTCCCCTGCATTGCAGAGAAGCAGAAAGGGAGGTGGGTGGAACATGGTGGTGGAAGAGAGGAGACAGCGAAACTGTAGTCCTATCACAGTAATGTAACGAATACGCCCTTATTCTACCAATAATATTCTATGATTCACAGTCGGACTATTTTCTGAGCTGCAGCACACTCAGGCTTAGTCATTCAAATTCATTTTCAGAAGAAAAGCTTCTCTGATTACTATAATACACTGAAAGATACACTGATTACTTGGTCACACGCTGATACTTTTATCAATGAAGGACAAGAGCAGATCACTATGATCATCAGTTATCAAAAGAGACACCATTATCGGTTTCAAGGTAGTCACATAATAGCTATTGTTGAATTGAAGATATACTGTTTGTATGTACTATATAACGCCTGAACATGGTGTCGGGATTATTTTGCACATCATTTTAAACTTTTCTGAAAGTGCCATCGTCACAAATTAATGCAGTAGTTCCCACACAGATGTTGACTATTGTACACCCCAAATGGATAAGAAAGCACATACTTTGTGCTCAAAAATGAGCAAATAATGCAAAATAATAAGCCATTTAAAGTAAAGTACCATTTCCACAAACAACAAACATAAAATAATGGTCGTCACACTTTAGTTTAGGGTCAAATTCTCACTATTAACAAGCCTAGAAATCTAGACGCACCCTAGCGGCAGCAAATCTTGATGTGGGTCTGGCTTGTCAGGCTAACTATTAACTAATTTTAGCCTCAATAAACTCCTAAATACCACTTCTTAATAGTTAGTAAGGTAGCTTTTGTAAAGTTTAGGTATTGGGTTGGATTAAGGGATGTAGAATATGGTCATGCAGAATAAAGCATTAATATGTGCTTTAGAAGTACTAATAACTGCCAATATCCTAGTAATATGCATGCTAATAAGCAACTAGTTAACAGTGATAATTGGACACTAAATTAAAGTGTTACCAAAATAACATTAGAAAAGTTTTTTAAAAGTTGTACTTTTTACATTTACGGTATATTCAGTTTGTGAAAATGAAAATATTAAAGGTGCACTATGCAACTTTCCGTCCACTGGAGGGCGCCTATTCTAAACAAAGGCGTAGTTTGATGACGCCAAGGTTGAGCGCAGAATCTTGGGACATGTGGTCTTCACCTCACAGCCGGTGGAAAATAGGACTCGGGCAGAAATCATGTTCATGGATGCGGTTATTAACGTTACTGTAGTGTAAAGCAGAGAAAGACCGAGTGTTGTGGAGCTGAGCACAGCTGCTGGAGCGATTGTTATACAAACACACAGCCGGGACTTTTATTATGACGGGATGGGACACAGTCGCTGGGCGTCCGCACTTCAGGTCTTGATTATAAGGTAAAGCCACTCTGTTTATCATATCAGATACATTTAAGTGTGTTTAAAATGATGTTATGCCGTTCCTCTGTGTGTTCACTCGGCGCTGCTGTGACATGTTCACACTGATAAGAGAAAAGCGCTTCTGCAGAATAAAACCGAGGGTAACGCAGATATGACGTGATTGACAGGCGACTCCCTCAAACACTATGCTGACACGTCCCGGCTCCTTGGTTAAAATAGCAATTTTCTCACAATTTACAAATAGTTAGAAACATTTGGGATATTGTAAGTACTCAACTAAACAAAATATATAACACTGGCCTAGTGGTTTTTGGATATTTTACTGCAAAAATACTACATCGTGCACCTTTAATACAGCTAGAAAAAATTCTGTAAAATACGGTTTTATTTGTATATTCTATAACTAACATATACTGATCTCATATTGAAATTTTTGTAAAGTCATACATTTTAAAAAATATAATACTGATTCGCTATATTTGCAATGGCCACCATTTACTATTTTTCATAGTGTGATTTTGAATAATTGTATTAAAACATTGTATTCATATGAATAGTCATTTTTTTCATTCATAGATATTAGTTTTTAAATTATATTTTGACAACTAAACTAGGAAATTTCCCCGGTTTCAATATCAGAAATCTGGTCAGCTTAGGTCACACAATTGGAGGTATTGTTGCATGGCTTACATGCCAAAATGTAAAACTCCGGCTGGAGAGTCCGAATCTCTGTCAACCAAATTGTGTGCATACTTGGTGTTAGTGCTAAAAATTAGGCTCAGATCTCATTATTACACAATAGAAAATTTGGTTACTCAAATTATGCAAGAGCTCTCTCACCGTAGTCCGATGTCTTGGGCTGGCCTGGTCCTGGTTGACTTTCTGATAGACATTTGGGGTGTTCAGCCATCTAGTCTTCTGCTGTTGCCTCTGGGTGTGTGGATTGAGACGCGGGTGGGGTTGAACTCCATCCTCGTGAAAAGAAAATGACGTTACGGTGGCGGGTACCTCCACCTCTCTCCTGGTTCTGGAGCGCTCCAACAGCACTGGGAAACGGTAGGCGTATCCTGTACGGTAACCCTATAGAAGGATCATCAAATGTTCTAAAGTCAAGTCTTAAAGCTATAAAATTACAATTAGGTCAGTTGCTCTGGTCTTGACTGTCTACATTGTTTTATGGTCTCCATTCTGCCCCCAGACACTGTAGTTGTAGCCAAGTCCTGAAACAGTTAGTTTTTTTTGTTGGCAACATGCGCTGTAAGCAGTAGACCAATCACACCATACTGGGCCAGCTGACCAATCAGAGCAGAGATGACTCTTGGAAAGGAGGGGTTTAGACAGACAAAATTATTTATCGAACTGTTTCAGACACTGATAAATTAGTTGATGGGTGCACTGTATCTTACGAGATGTATATTATGTTTTTTTTTAACTTTGAATGCATGTAAACCTATTGTAGGACTAGGAGACATCCAAAACAAAATGTAAAACATTTAAAATAGCAAATAGGGGCACTCTAAATTTAAATAAACTAACCAGATTATCCAGTGTCCTCATCAACGCTTCAAACTCATGTTCTCCCAGCCTGCTCTTGTGCATCGGGCCGAAGGTGGATCCAGCCCAACCCACAGTGCCTCTGGAGATGGGCCTGTGAATGTTGCGGTCCAGCATGATTAGGTTTTGTTCCCCTCCGGCGCTGCACAGTGCTGCCACCTGCCAGGCCAGAGCAACACTGCAGCATGACTCAGTGTGGAGTGGACAAACCAGCTAACAACACAACTATTCTCAACCCGTGCACTTCGTTCAATTTTCACAATCCTTCATATTGTCTTTCTATCATGGGACTCACAGGTTTGACTAACAAATTTAGATGACTTTTCCAGTCATTCCAGATTGCGTTCATTGGTATACCATGTATAAATAAGTGTTGCACTGGTAGATGTTTCAGGGGCTATTCACAGATAACTTTTGTGTCATGGTACATGATGTGATGCTCAAGTTAAAATATGTTCAACAAAAAAGTGTTCTTTGTAAATGGCCGAAAAAAGGTATTTTTTCTGTACACAAATCGCTCGCATTGCACTATATGTAGCTGATGAAATAGCAAAGTATAAATATATTTTTACTATAAATTCACTTTCACGGGGTATCTCAGTCTCTGAACACTAGCATTAGCCGTCATGGGAAGGGCTGTAATTTTCTTTTTTCCCCCTACCTGTGTTTGACAGGCGGTTTGGATGTGGTAGATTGTGTAAAAGGCCTCCTCCACTGACTCTCCCAGTGCCACGATTCCATGGTTCCTCAACACCAACACCTGTACAATAACAACATTTCATCAACCGCTGTTTGACCTCACGAGCCACGCAAGAACATCATGTTCTGAGGGAAGTTTCTGTAATCTAGAAACTAACCTTGCATGTAGGGCCAAGGCTCTTCTGGAGTTCCACTCTGTCCTCCTCATCCTCCATTACTCCATTATAGTCATAATAAGCTACCTCACCCACCAGCAAAGCCTCATGGGATAGCGGTAACAAGCCACACTTCATGGCTGATACCTACATGAGAGATTAATAGCGGATTATTGCTATAATAATAAAAATAATATCAATTAAGAGAAATGAGAGAATGCAGTCAACAATCTGCCAACAAAAAGTCTTCAACAATGTCAAGCTCTCAGGTTTGTAGGTAATTTGAAAATGCTAATTGAATAATAGAATTATCATTGTTTTAATTATTATTAGTTAATTCTTTTTTAATAATGAAATAAGTAATGATGTGGTTAGCCAGGGAGTCAGAATATATAACATAAAAAATATAAAACATTAAAATAGACAGATCCAGGCAGATCAACAGACAGACGGATGGATGGATGGATAGATGTCTTTGGTAAGTTGTGACAGACGGAAGGATGGATGGATGGATGGATAGATGTCTTTAGTAAGTTGTGACAGACAGACAGACGGATGGATGGATAGATGTCTTTGGTAATTTGTGACAGACAGACAGACAGACAGACAGACGGATGGATGGATGTCTGGTAAGTTGTGACAGACAGACAGACAGACGGATGGATAGATGGATGGATGGATGGATGGATAGATGTCTTTAGTAAGTTGTGACAGACGGAAGGATGGATGGATGGATGGATGGATGGATGGATGGATAGATGTCTTTAGTAAGTTGTGACAGACAGACGAATGGATGGATAGATGTCTTTAGTAAGTTGTGACAGACAGACGGATGGATGGATAGATGTCTTTAGTAAGTTGTGACAGACCGACGGATGGATGGTTAGATGTCTTTGGTAAGTTGTGACAGACAGACGGATGGATGGATAGATGTCTTTGGTAAGTTGTGACAGACAGACGGATGGATGGATAGATGTCTTTGGTAAGTTGTTACAGACAGATGGATGGATGGATGATAGATGTCTTTGGTAAGTTGTGACAGACAGACGGATGGATGGATGGATAGATGTCTTTGGTAAGTTGTTACAGACAGACGGATGGATGGATAGATGTCTTTGGTAAGTTGTGACAGACAGACGGATGGATGGATAGATGTCTTTAGTAAGTTGTGACAGACAGACGGATGGATGGATAGATGTCTTTGGTAAGTTGTTACAGACAGACGGATGGATGGATAGATGTCTTTAGTAAGTTGTGACAGACCGACGGATGGATGGATAGATGTCTTTGGTAAGTTGTGACAGACAGACGGATGGATGGATAGATGTCTTTGGTAAGTTGTGACAGACAGACGGATGGATGGATGGATGTCTTTGGTAAGTTTGGACAGACAGACAGATGGATGGATAGATGTCTTTGGTAAGTTGTGACAGACAGACGGATGGATGGATAGATGTCTTTGGTAAGTTGTGACAGACAGACGGATGGATGGATAGATGTCTTTAGTAAGTTGTGACAGACCGACGGATGGATGGATAGATGTCTTTGGTAAGTTGTGACAGACAGACGGATGGATGGATAGATGTCTTTGGTAAGTTGTGACAGACGGATGGATGGATAGATGTCTTTGGTAAGTTGTGACAGACAGACGGATGGATGGTTAGATGTCTTTGGTAAGTTGTGACAGACAGACGGATGGATGGATAGATGTCTTTGGTAAGTTGTGACAGACAGACGGATGGATGGATAGATGTCTTTAGTAAGTTGTGACAGACCGACGGATGGATGGATAGATGTCTTTGGTAAGTTGTGACAGACAGACGGATGGATGGATAGATGTCTTTGGTAAGTTGTGACAGACGGATGGATGGATAAATGTCTTTGGTAAGTTGTGACAGACAGACGGATGGATGGATAGATGTCTTTGGTAAGTTGTGACAGACAGACGGATGGATGGTTAGATGTCTTTGGTAAGTTGTGACAGACAGACGGACAGACGGATGGATGGATGGATGTCTTTGGTAAGTTGTGACAGACAGACGGATGGATGGATGGATGTCTTTGGTAAGTTGTGACAGACAGATGGATGGATGGATGGATGGATGAATGGATGGATGGGGTAAGTTGTAAGACAGACAGACAGACAGATAGATAGATAGATAGATAGATAGATAGATAGATAGATAGATAGATAGATAGATAGATAGATAGATAGATAGATAGATAGATAGATAGATAGATAGATAGATAGATAGATAGATAGATAGATAGATAGATAGATAAAAACAAACAAGTATTTCGTTTTATATTAGTATGTAGCACAAATATTAAATATATTTGCTGACATGACATTCTTTTTGGTCAGAGAATTGAGAAACTCTAGAAAACAATGCTCTTTTCTCCACTGTAAGTTGCTGTGTCAGCAATAGGGACTTTCCTTAGCCGTGTGTGTGACGTACCGCAGCTGTGGCCGGAGTGTGAAGGTGCAGCAGGCAGCGGACGTCCGGTCGAGCTGAATAGATTGCAGAGTGCAGGCTGAACGCAGACAGATCCACTGCCAGAGCTGTGCTGCCTTTCTCTACCACCTCCCCGAGAATATTCACCTTCACCTGGACATCATACAGAGCACACGGTTTGATCAAGCCTTCACTAGAACATCACTAGATCATCCTGAAACTGATCATGTCACGGAATTTCAGTAATTAAATGAATCAACATACTATAGTTGTCATTATGAAAGGCCTTTGTAATTGTTCTGTATATCGTTTGATTTCATGCAAAGCAACATACAGTGGCGCAATACAGTCACCTAAACGAGTGTCACGTCTGTCTTTTCGTGTGATGGAAACGCCTGATGACTTGCATAAAATGTTATGATTTTATTCAAAAAGATAGAGAATATAAATACTTATACTGTTAAAATATCTTCTTCTAATTGTACATTGATTATTTATGAACAGATTATGTAGCCAGTCATCACATATTTTGGTTATGAGAGAAATGCAGGGCGGTCGGTCTGAAGTTAGAAGTTCTTGAACATAATACAAGCTTCGGCATGAGATGGAAACGGGACAACAGAGACTGTTCTCTGTTGGTCGATTACACTTGAATTACTTCTTGAACTTGCTGAGTTAAATCAACCCAGTGTTTTTTTAGAGTGTAGCTTTAGGAGTAGGAATATGGTTAGGATTCAGTTTTCGGACAGAAGATATGGTGACCCAGAAACGCAGCTAACTCTGCAAAATCAGGAAGTGTGCATTTTTTATAAATACAAATTTATATTTAAATTTATATTTAAATATAAAAATATATATAATATATATTTTTATATTTAAATATATATAATATATATTTATATATATATATATATATATATATATATATATATATATATATATATATATATATATATATATAAATATAAAAATATATATAATAAATCAAATATACACATTTTTGGTCTTTCCTGTAGCTCAATGAGTAGAGCATGGCGCTAGCAACACCAAGGTCATGGGTTCAATTCCCAGGGAAAGCAAGAATTGACAAAAATGTTAAATGTGTACCTTGAATGCAATGTTAGTCGCTTTGGATAAAAGTGTCTGCCAAATGCATAAATGTAAAAACTTTGAACTATATTTTTTCTTATTTAAGTCACAATTTATGATACGATTTGTATACATGCATGGACAAGATTTGCAAGAGTAGCAATCGCTAATGCCATATTTTTGCAACAATGTACAAAATATGTCCAGAAAAATGTTGAACACACTGAATCTTTCTGTTTTTATCAGCAAATAATACACACAATCTCAAACTGGGATGGCACTCCTTTTTCTATTGACCTTCATTTGAACGCTTTAGTACAGTGAAACGCTATCTTCAGGAGAAATCTTGCAGGACACAAGAGAAACAAGTTTGTTTAGTGTGCGTGCGTGTGTGCGTGTGCGTGTGTGTGTGTGTGTGTGGACAGTCTCTCACCAGACTGGACGCAGTCACCTCCCCATAGCCCAGACCGTTCGGCAACACAAGGAAATGTTCCTGTTCTTTACTAACACGCATCTGCAGAGAGAAAGAGATGCTATTATCCAAAGCAACTTGTAGTTAATTACAGGAACAATCTCCCTAGAGCAACCTGAGGTTAAAGGGATTGTTCACCCATAAATGAAAAAAACATTTACTCATCTTCATGTCCTTCCAAACCCATACAGATTTTCATGAGATTTGCAGAGATACTGTCTTACATTTCGGTCTGTGCTAGACTGTAGTGTAATTCCTAACTTTTATGGTGCAGCCGTGTTACATTTTAGTCACATTTGGATGACTTGTTAGCAATGAAATAACATAAACATATCTATGTTTGTGTTCCATGAAAGAAAATAATGTTCAGAACCAAATTAGGGTAATTAATGACAGAAGTATTTAAAAAAAAAAAAAGTGAACTATCCCTTTAAGAGTCTTGATTTTTCACACTTCTTTTTACTAGACTTGATCTCAAAATCACTTCTCAAAAGGACAGGCTTTTTAAAACTCTCAAATCCCTATAGACTGGGTGAAGGAGCGATAGACGTGAATATGTATGCTAATGTAAATGCAGCAGAAATAATTCAGTATTTTTAATCAGCTTAATATCCCCCAGAAGTGATAGACTCACTGGCAGCTGTGTATGGTTATTTAAAGTGCACTATACGTGAACTTACTTTTTTTGATCATAAGCATGAATTATATAACAGTTTATAAGCAGACATGTTCACGCCATGTTACGAACATTTTAGGGTCAGTAATATTTTTTTTAAAAAGAAGAAATTTATACTTGTATTCAGCAGTGATCAAATTGATCAAAAGTGACAGTAAGGACATTTATAAAAGTTAGAAAAGAATTATATTTTTAATAAATGCTGTAGCTTTCTACTCAAAGAATCTGGAAAAGAAGTCTCAGTTTTCAACACATTTTTTTGAGAATATGATATATAGAAGGATTTCTGAAGGATCATGTGACAGTAATGGCTGCTGAAAATTCGACATGAATAAATTACATTTTAAAATATAGGACAAAATAGGACACAGTTCTATAACATAACTTTTCTTTTTTACTGTATATATAGGCCTATAGCCTTGGTAAGCTTAAGAATCTCAGACAGTAGGATCAGCACGTTTGTGTTTTCACACTTTTGTGTGTTAGTTCGGTTCGCTTAGTTCGGACCAAAAAAAACTTGCCATGTTTAGTTCAAGTAAAACGAACCCAGGTGAAATTGCTTTGTTAGTGCAGTTCATTTGAATTAAAAAGCTGACCAAGGCCGCAGAAAGTTGAATCTGGGTCTGCTTCCAAAAGATATGAACAAAACATAAACCATGAACATGTAAACAAACCAAAAACAGGGAGATGAGACCCTAAAAAGGACAGGATGCTCAAGCACATATCCCTATGCCCATAGGCTCGGTATCTCTAGGTTTCGGTGATTAAAATGTCAATCTCAACGCTAGACCAGGACTGAATATTTTTTTTGGGTCCGGACGAAACTAACCTAACTAACTTACTGGTCAGCTTAGCATTCAAATTGGCATTTTAATACCCCACCTAAAGATACAGAAAAGCATAGGGATCTATTCACAACCTGATTGGTCTGCTTTTATTTACGTATATTTTGTGACGGAACTTACTGAACATCTAAAACCATGCTGTGTTCTGGGCTAAATGCACTTGCTGTGTGTGCGTAGCTACATACGATGGTATTTTGACCAGCTGAGAACTCGTGAATAGCTTATGAAATGTATAAAGGAGTCAAACCAGCGGCAGGAATCCCTCCGTCACACACACAACGGAAATCTGTTGCGAGGAGACGGTTCTGATGCCTGTACTGAACTGTGATGGACAACATTACGACTATTAGGAGAAAATACAGGTATGCGTGAGCATTCTGTCCTTTTTAGGGTCACAACTTTTGACAAATTATGATCTAAGTTATTCAACTAAATATACACATCAAATTAATTAAGTCTTATTTCATTGTATAAACTACAATACTGATTTGCCAACATTGTTGCTAGGCGATCAATTATGATAACATTTTCTCCAGAACGACGTCCAGCCGAATCAAATTTTGTTGCAATATTGTCTTGTAAAAGTGCTTTATAAATAAAGTTGATTGATTGATTGACATAATGTCCTGTTTTTGGTTCTTTTACATGTCTTTGGTTCATGTTGCATTTCTAAATTATTCAAACTGCACCAGAGTTCATTTGGAAGCAGACTGGGTTTGTTCTCCGCTTGTTCGGAGCACACCGGGGCAGTGTTCACACTTGGCATGTTTACCTCGATTAAAACGAACCCTGCTGCGATTGCTCTGTTAGTGCGGTTCATTTGATTAAGTGTGAACGCTGCCATCCAAAGGCCAAGGCAACTGAAAAGATGGGTCTCGGTCTGCTTCTAAACAAACTCTAATGTGGTTCGAATGAAATATGCGTAATAAAAAAACGACCAGTCAGGTTGCGAACATATCCCTGGCTGCACCTTTAGGTTCGGTGTCTTTAGGTTTGGTGTTCGGACCAAACATGCCAACTGTGAACACCCTTAATCACATAAATCACATTTATTACAGCCTGTTTAATCAATCAAGCTCTTAGACAAAAGTTGCACAGGGAGCACTTTCAGGAGCCTTGGCATACTGACAGAAGTCTTTATGGGTCGTGTTTCCTTACTGTGAGGCACGTATTGGCCAGCTGGGCCCAGCCGTACAGATCCAACAGACGGTGTACGCTAGCCAGCTTGCAGCGCATCAGTCTCTCTCCCTTCACCATGGAGCCCGGCTCCCATCCTTGCAAATCGTTAATGGGGGTCACCATAGTAACGGCTGTACAGGCATGAGGAACAAGAGAAAGAGAAAGTGTGTGTCAATGAAAGTCTTAGTCATAGAAAAATGTGTAAAAAGAGCAGCACTAGTTAATCTCCTGCAGTTTAAGTGGTGCGACAGCCGTTTTATGAAAAACTCAGTTTATGAAAAGCACAGTTAAACGGAATTCACTTTCTGAAATAAAATCATTAAGAACATTTCAGTTCTTTTAAGATTTTTACATTTGATTATTCTAACATTCTGGTTAAACTGAGAATCACCAAAAACATTTAAAAAAAAATTCTGAATAGACCTAGATCTAAACAACATGTCATTTTTTATCAGTTTGAATGAATTATTTAATGATATACTAAGAATTCATTTGCATCATTACTGGATGAATCAGCGATTTTTGAAAAATCTTTTGAATGTATGATTCAATGAAAAATGCATAGTATCGCCACCTAGTGGCATAACGTTGCAATGATATCTTTATTTGAAATGTCAAGTTGTTTTTAAAGGTGCACTATGTAGTATTTTTGCAGTATAATATCCAAAAACCACTAGGCCAATGTTATATATTTTGTTCAGTTGAGTACTTAAAATATCCCAAATGTTTCCAACTATTTGTAAATTGTGAGAAAATTGCTATTTTAACCAAGGAGCCGGGACGTCTGAGCATAGCGCCTGAGGAGTCACCTGTCAATTGCGTCATATCTGCGTTACTCTCGGTTTTCGAGGTTTTATTTGACAGGAGCGCTTTCCTCTTAGCAGTGTGAACCGCAGCCGCTGAGCAAACGCACAGAGTAACGTCACAACATCATTTTTAAAGTTCCTGTTCTTCGCGATTTTTCGATCTTTAAAGATCTTTCAAACTTTAGTTAGTGTGAAATGTTGCTGTTAGAGCATAAATAATACCTGTAAAATGATAACGCTCAAAGTTCAATGGCAAGCGAGGTATTTTATTTAACAGAAGTTCCCTTTCAAAGCCTACAGCGAATGGCCGCTTTGGACTTCAGCAGGAAGTGCAGGGATGTAATGACGTCACTAGAACCGTTTGTTGACGAACCCTCCGCCCACAAGAACATGCAAAATAGGGGGCGTGGTCTTGTTGCTCTCCCACGTAGAGAAGAGCGCGCATTCAGCGCTTGTATCTCCCCGTTATGGTAAGAGGCGGGATCTTTCCGGGCAAAGTGCGCTAAGCTGCTGTCCAATCACAACACGGGAAGCGCTGGCCCAATCAGAACTCGTTACATATTTCTGAAGGAGGGACTTCATAGAACAAGGAAATCATCAGGCCGTTTTTAGGACAGAGGAAACAGCGCTGTACAGATAAGTAAATAGTGTGAAAAATACAGTTTTTTTACACGCGAAACATGAACTCATGTTATATTGCACACTGTAAACATAATCAAAGCTTCGAAAACAGGCAAAGAACGGGACCTTTAACACCCAAATATATCTATATAATAAACAGAGCTGCTTTACGTCATACCCATGACTGGAAAAGTGGAAATAGCGCCCAGCGACTGTGTCCCGTCATAATAAAAGTCCCGCTGCTCGCGAGCCGTGTGTTGTTCATCTCATTAACAATCGCTCCAGCAGCCGTGCTCAGCTCATCAACACTCAGTCCTGCTCTGCTTTACACTACAGTAACGTTAATAACCGCATCCATGAACATGAGTCCTATCCCGATTCTTTCCCACCGGCGGTGAGGTGAAGACCACATGCCCCAAGATGCTGCGATTAAACTTGGCGTCATCAAACTATGCCTTTGTTTTGAATAGGCGCCCTCTAGCGGACGGAAAGTTGCATAGTGCAAGTAGATTTACTCTACTTTGGGCTGCATTTCCCGAAACCTTCTTAACTCTACGTCATTCTTAAGTTATACCTTAAGGTATCCCTTAACGTTAATATGTGTTTCCCGAAACGAACTTAGTTAAGAATACCTTCTTTAAGTCATACTTTCGTAAGGTTGGTCTGGACCACTCTTAGCTATACCTTATCACTATTAAAAGTTAATTCCACTAGTGGCCACCACTGTGAAAAAAGCTTCTTTATATGTCAGTCTATCCGAATATAATTCCGAAGTTGTAATATACACCCAGTGTTCAATTAGGCTAGTTGAATAGTTTTTTTTTTTTTTTTTTTTTTTTTTTTTTTTATGCAAGGATTAAAATTGTTATACGAAATTTCATAAATTTCTTTGTCATAAAATTTCATTACAAACACTAATGGTTGTTAGCTTTTTAATGATATTATCCAAAGGTACATCAGCTGGCAAACCATTAGACAGGAAAGGCTTAGGAGCCTATTTAAAGGGAATGATTGTGGAGGGGAGTTTAGTCAAACTTTGGCAGCGAGGCAGCGAATATAATTGTGCTAAATCAAAGACGGCGCTGTCCGCGGAGCCATTTAGTGTATGTGCACTATTTCATATGTGAAAACTTTAGTCCCTGGCTACCATGTCAGAAGCTGCTATTAAAAATAAATTTCGCCTACCACGACAGCAAATTCAGCAGCTTTTAGATCTTGTTGGATCAACTTTGTCGAGACAAACTGGACGGAGCTCAGCTACTAAAATCAGCTGCTGGCGGCTCTTCTCTTTCTTTATTTTTTCTCCGCCATATAGTAGCAGCTGATTATATGTTTTGCGTGTTGCGTTTTTATTGAGTAGGCCATCTAATAATATAAATTAGTTATTTACACAATAATGTGATGCAGCTGCTGCATGGTCAATCATCCCTGGTTGTGGATTAAATCAAGACACTATGGAAAATATATTGTAATAATTTAAATGACGCGTGATGCTCATGGTGCGGTTGAGCATGAGATTCCTGGTTCGTGCACTCATTTCAGAATTATGTAAAATTTAGGTGCAATTTTGTATGATAAATGAAAGTTCAACTATTTCTGAAGTGTTTCTTTTATAAAGAACATAATTTTTTCGCATAACACAGTGAAACAGCCCCTGCATAGAGTAAATAATCGATTCTTGAGCCATCGATAGAAGCCAATTCAGCACCGCCGCCACGAACAGCACCCGCTTACGTCGCACTTAAGAAGGTATACCTTAAGCAACCTCCTAAGGTATAGTTCGGGGAACACACCTAGAAATGGTATACCTTCAGTTAAGTTATACCTTTAGAGTCTTCGTAGCGCGCTAAGAGACAACGTTATCGGGAAATGCAGCCCAGATCGTTACTGTAGACATCATCTGAACTATAACTGTTTATCCCAATACTTTTGAGATCTATTGAATTTTTGTACACAAAAATAATCATAATATGTAGTTGAAAAGACTGTTTGTGAAGTAGTTTCATACCAATACATGACAACTGCTCTCTCTGGCTCAGCGGCAGCCCCAACACAGATCTGAATGACATTTTATAGTCATAGCCAACTATTATTTTCATTCCGAGCCATTTAGGAAAAAGATCATGTGGGTGTTTGAATGAAGATTGCGATATTTTATCAAGTAATCATGCAGCTAAATAATCTTTTTTCACTAAAGAACCTTTTGTGCTTTTGAAAGTTTTCATGGATGTTAAAGATTCTTCATGGAACTATCAGTGCCAATAAAGAACCTTTATTTATAAGAGTGTAGGTGAATTACGGCATGTGTTACAGACAGTACGTACTGGATGGAGCAACGGGCAGGGCGGCTGGAGATCCGTGAGTGGCCATGAAGTCTACGATCTGTCTGAGAGCCCACAGATTGGAGGAACTTCCTTCTTTCTTCATCTGCTCCTGAATCAGCACATCCAGCTCCTCTCTAAAGGACTAACATACACAAACAAGAGTCAGTCATTTAGCACCACAACACGCTAGTACACACAAATAAAGGGAAATGCACACCGTGCACACTAGTGGTTGATTCATTTTTTTGTTGCTCTTTTGCATTTCTCTTAAATGTTCCAGTTAAAGGGCAACATGCATTTTTAAAAAGTATCATGGAAAAGTACACTACTTTTCAAAAGAAAAAAACTGAAAATAGTATATTACAAACTTATATTATAAACATTTTTAATAAAATTTTCACCATAACAGTTAAGAACATTATCATTTTTCAGAAATCTTTGATATACGAATATTTTAATAGAATGTTCAAAAGTACAGAATTCCCTTTGAAATATGTATTTACAATTTACTATTTAAAAGTCTTCACTGTCACTGTCACTTTATGTTTGATACATTTACTGTAATTCACCCTGGCTACATAAAAAATGAGTAAAATGGTAGTGTATACTGTAACCATATTTCCATTTACTGAAGAAAATGTAGTACAGCATTTGCAATCTACACTGTAAAAAATATTTGTTGGTTTTTGTTGGTTTAACTTAAAAAAGTAAGTAAAAGCAACCTGGTAGCCTTAAAATTTTATTGAGTTTATTGAAATAAAAAAAATTGAGTTGATACAATGAAGGAAATTTGTTTAATAAATATAAACTCAAAATATTATTGTATCTGAACCACATAAAAAAATTAATAAATCATGAAAATAGCACTATTTGACATGTTTCACTGCGCCATCAGAAATAAAACACACACAATTACCCAATATGCTTATAAAATATTTTAATAATATTTTAATAAAGGTTGTCCAATCTCTAAAAATGTTCATTGTATTAACTC
Source organism: Pseudorasbora parva (assembly GCF_024679245.1). Lineage (NCBI taxonomy): Eukaryota > Metazoa > Chordata > Actinopteri > Cypriniformes > Gobionidae > Pseudorasbora > Pseudorasbora parva. The sequence goes on along the minus strand of NC_090174.1, from coordinate 53,021,329 downwards.
AAAATTTTAATTTCAACGAACACAAAATTTTAAGGCAACCAGGTAACTTTTTTTCTAAATAATTTTTTACAGTGTATATAAATATAGCAAGAATAACTCAAGCAATCACTATTAAGCATTCCATTTTGAATACTGAACATTCAATGTCTTAATTTTCTCATTTCTTAGAAGGTATGAAGTTTACAATAAACAACAGAAAAATCTTCAAAACATAGTTTGAATGGTGCGCTTTAAGCTGTCCAGGCTAAATGATTCGGATATGTTAAATACTAAAGTTCAAGAGTTTATAATAAAGTTTATAATAAACTCTAAAAAGAATGTTTCATGAATAGCCAACCAATACAGTATTAACTTATAAGCACTGTAATAACTCTAAATATTTTAAAAGTATTAAATGAAGCATTAAACACTTCAAACATAATGTCACACACACGCACAGTATAACAGACATAAAACAATAAAAATATGAACATACGGAAACAAACAGCAGGAAGAATATTTGAGATACAGGTTCCAGTACAGTCCACAACAGAGAAAGATTGAATTAATCATCCTCGTTTGGAACTCTTCAGTTCTGTCCTTCATTCAACACGTTCCCTCCATTCTGAGTGTTTTTGTATTGTTTGGCACCAACACCTAAAACTCCCTGCACTATCTATCTGCGTTCTCTCTCTCTCTCTCTCTCTCTCTCTCTCTCTCTCTCTCTCTCTCTCTCTCTCTCTCTCTCTCTCTCTCTCTCTCTCTCTCTCTCTCTCTCTCTCTCTCTCTCTCCTCCAGCTGCAGCTGTCAGTGGTGATTCAGGGCAGATTATATCTGAGCTGTGGAGATAATCATATCTTTGGGAACCTAATGAGGGGGAAGGGGAGAGAGGACATAGGGATTGGGAGGCAGGACATTAAAGGGTGGACAGAACAGGCGAATAAAAGGAGGCAAACCCATGTGGGTCCTCTGCAGATGGGAGATACACTGTTTCAAAGAGCTTTTAAAAAGCTTATAGAAGCCACTTGAATGCCTGTTCACTTCTACAACCTCACTCAGTGTTATTATTACATCATTCCCAAGCACAAAAGCAGAAGTCTGAAAGTAAAATTCCCATTTATTCTTTTCCTTTGAGAAATGTATTGATGGTGATCATTTTTAAAACATTTAAGACAGAGATATCAGAAGCACTTATATTACTGCAGTCAATACAGTGTAAAAAAATATTGTTGGTTTAATTTAAGTAACCTGGTTGTCTTAAAATGTTTAGTTTATTGAAATTAAAAATTTGAGTTGATACAATGAAGAAAATTGGTTTAATAAATAGAAACTCAAAATATTATTGTATCTGAATCACGAAAATAGCACAATTTGTCATGTTTCATTGCATCAACATCACAAATAAAACACACAATTACCCAATATGGTTACAAAATCTTTTTAAAATATTTGAATAAAGGTCGTTGATTCTGTTCATTGTATTAACTCAATTTTTTTATTTCAATGAACTCAAAATTAAAGCAACCAGGTAACTTATTTTTTAAATATTTTTACAGTGTAGTTTTATATTAAGTAGATGATTTAAAATTTTTTTTTTCTGATTTTCATATACAACATTTGCTTTGAATCAAATGCTGTAATGTTGCAAGGAAAATATATTGCATAATTGAGGAAAACAGAGCAGGTCTCTTCAAATAATAATAATGATGATAATACAAATCATATTAATACACTCATTATTTTAACCATATATTAATATTATCAATGAAATTTTAATATACAAATATACTAACTTCAGATATTAAATATTGATTATTATCATTCTTATTAATTAAAATGATTTAAATTAATCCCGCTATACTGTTAATCTATTTATAATCTACTTATAATGTATTAGAATGTACTTAAACATACTGTAGTTATTGTGATTCAATTAAGTAGTTGATTTTTGTCTTTCTGTTCAGACTTTTGGTCTGACTCAAATGCTTGTAAAGGAAAACAGTAGGCTTCTTCATATAATAATAATAATTAGTAATTTAAAATAATAATGATATTATATTAATACACTTATTTTAATTTGAGTAAAATATTAGTAAATATTAGCTCATTAGTTTTCATTGAGATGTTAGTAATATTATAATAACATTATTCATTATTCATATTTTCTGATGTATTCTACTTTAATATTGTCTTTTTGTTCAGATTTTCATACACATTTTACTCTTAAATGTTGCAATTTTGCTATTTATCTCTTTCATGAATCCCTATGGAGAATATCAATGGGGGAAAATGCTTCTGGAATCAAAGCTGCTGAAAAAGAAAACAAAAAAGTATTTATTATATTGCTCATTATTGCACACTTAATATACTCACAGGGCTTTGCAGGAGACTGGAAACACGTTTCTTGAGGCCGCTGGACGGCGTTGACTGCTGGGGAGACTGGATCATTTCTCCTTCCAGACATTCCCCGTCTACTGGACTATGCTGGACCGGAGTCCCTTTAGGGGTGGGAGATCTACTCATCTTCTTTTCCCCAGTGTGGAATTAATGGAGAAGAAGGATAGAAAGAAAACAGAGAAAATGGAAAGGACAGGCAAAGCAGGACCAGGCGAGATAGCTAGATGGGGGGAATTGGACAAAAAAAAAGAAAAGAAAACAGATATGTAAATAATACAGTTATAATAACACATCATGGAAGAGTTCTTTTACATATATATGTATTTGAGGACATATAGTCATGTGCACATATTAATAATTGACACACATGCAAATGCACACAGGCAGTCCTGCAAATACTAGATAAGTATAAGCACACCACACCCAAAGTCAAGTGGGGGCTGCACTAACTGTCATATATCCAAACACACAGCGTAAGTAGTGCTGACAGCAATATGCAGTTCTTTATGTGCATTAGTAAATGTGATCGATTCGTTTGCTTGTTTAGCAGAGGAAGGTCTATTTAAGAAATTACATTTAGAGAAATGAGTCCATCACTGTCCAGGATGTATAACAGATGATTGATGGCACCTAATCTAAGACCTTGATCCTGAATGTCTTTTATTTCTTTCCTAAACATCATAGTCTGTAAATAGAAGTTACTTTACATAAATGCTCCTTCAGCCTACACAATAAAATGATGGCAGAAGACCAGAAATATCACCTGAACTAAATATTCAACAATGTCTGAACTTTCGTGCTTAAAAGGGGATGCAATTTTCTTTGGTGTTAATCTGCAAGGTAATTATAAGTAAGCCGCCCTTAAGTTTAATTCTCAAAAGTGTGACTACTTCAGCTCTGTGGTCTGATCTATGCACTGCAATTCAGAGAATCGTATCTGTCGGATTTACAACATGTTAATTCATTTACTTCTCCTCATATACATGAAAGTAAGTGGTCAGTGAAGTGGGAGAAGAATAGGGTAGATTTTATAGTTAGCTCCAGGGCTTGACATTAACATTTTTGCTCATTAGCCACAGTGGCAAGTGCTTTTCCAAAGTTTTTGATGGCATTTTCACTAGCCACAATTTTGACATTGAATGGGGGAAAACTGTCATATAGATATTTTTTTATATTATTTCATAATTTGGCAGTGTATATTAGGCTGCTATCACTTTAAGACCTGACACACGGATCCATTATATTGTTACACATGCTTTTTCTATCTTGCTTTATGTGGCACACTTTAGGAGCACAACATCTGCATGAATTAATAAAATTATTTGCATTACGTGCAATCCCACGGCGAAATTTAAGTGCTGTAATACCAACAATATTCATCTGGAGTAAAAGAAAAAAGTGAGTGAGGAGAGGCGGGTTTGTGTGTCAGTCAGAGAAATCATGAGCAAGAAAGCGCAGTTGGTATCGTGTCTCGATTCTGCGAAAAATTAGTATTGGAAGCGTTTACCCCCTAACAGGGTTAACAGAAGCGTTTCAGATATTTCAGTATAAAAATAAAAATTAAAATAAATATTAAAAAGTAATAATAATACATTTTTTTTAAAAATCGATATTTTTTTACAACAGTACATTGCACTTAGTTTATTATTTTAGAAACTTATTTAAAGGACTACAACTGAAAAATGTATATACTACATATTATTCAATCTGCTGAAGTGGCTAGTAGGAGTGGCTGCGTTACATGCCACTGCTGAAATCCACCCACATTTGGCGGGTTGGTGGGTGTTAATGTAAAGCACAGGTTAACTTATACCTACACAATTTGTATCTGATCTGAATAAAACATGTTAATTTTAATAGTCTGTATGACACACTGAACGTTTTTAATCACACTGGTGTGATCATACGGCAGAAGTGTAAAGAGTATCTGAAAACCACACTTAAGTAAAAACATATTTTACAGCGAAAAGGAACATATATACAGTGAAAATGACTCCATTACAAGTTACAAGTCACCAATACTGATACTACTTGAGTAAAAATCATCTTAGAGTTTCTGATTTTAACAGTACTTACTGTAAGTATTTTATTCGTACTGAAAGTAGACTCAAAGATGCACTAGTGTTCATGTCAATGATAGAAGAAACTACTGATTTGTAAGATTAGAAATCATGTTTATTTTCTGAAATCAAAATAAAACTGAACACGCCAATATTGTAATAAATCAAGGTCAACGCAACAGCATCTTAAACGTCTACAAACTCACAAGTCCCAGTATAGCTCAAGTGCACACAAAGGCCATAAGTAAACCAATATCCTTCAAAAGGTCTTGTCAATACAGGGGACAAATAAAAAAAACGTTAAGTAAAGTTACTCATCACAAATGTATTGGAGTAAAAAGTACCTTTACTTATTCAAACATTTAGTCAAGTAGAGTTGCTAGAGACTTGGCAGTGGAATTGTCTAAAAGAGCATGAATAAAAACACTTAGCAATAAGCCATAAAACTCTAGCAACCATATAGCACATAGCAAACAGAAACTATCATAGTAAATGCCTTGTTGATGCCAGAGGTCAGAAGAGAATGACCAGACTGAAGGCAACATTAACTAAAATATCCACTAGTGTCAGAATTTGCCATAAGAAACATGAAAGCATGGATCTATTCTTGCTTGTATCACTGGTTTAGGCTGGTGGTGGGGAATGTTTTCTTAGCAAACTTTGAGCCCGAGCATTGTTGTCCATCCAAGTCCATCCATTTATGACCACAGTGTGCCCATCTTATAAGGGCTTCTTCCAGCAGGATAAACAACAATGCCACAAAACTTAAACTTAATTACAGTGAGTTCACTTAACTCAAATGGCCTCCACAGTCACCAGACCTCAATCCAATGGAGCACTTTTGGGATGTGGTGGAATGGGAGATTCGCATCATAAACAAGTATTCGATGAGTTATACAGTACTGTGCAAAAGTCTAACTCTAAGACACGTTTTTCACCATAAAAAAAGTTTTAAAGGTGCACTATGTAGTATTTTTGCAGTAAAATATCCAAAAACCACTAGGCCGGTGTTATATATTTTGTTCAGTTGAGTACCTACAATATCCCAGAAGTTTCCAACTATTTGTAAAATGTGAGAAAATTGCTATTTTAACTAAGGACAGGGACGTTTCAGCATTGCATTTGAGGGAGTCGCCTGTCAATTGCGTCATATCTGCGTTACTCTCGGTTTCGGCTTTTATTTGGCAGGAGCGCTTTGCTCTTAGCAGTGTGAACAAGTGAACGCACAGAGTAAAGTCATAACATCGTTTTAAACACACTTAAATGTATCTAAAATGATAAACAGAGCTACATTACCTCAAAATCATAACCGGAAGAGCGGATCTGTGCAGGCGCCCGGCGACTGTGTCCCGTCCCGTCATAATAAAAGTCCCGATATTCGCGAGGCGGGTATTTGTTTAACAATCGCTCCAGCAGCTTTGCTCAGGTCCATAACACTCGGTCCTGCTCTGCTTTAGACTACAGTAACGTTAATAACCGCATGCATGAACGTGATTTCTGCCCGAGTCCTATTTTCCACCGGCTGTGATGAGAAGACCACATCTCCCAAGATGCTGCGCTCAAACTTTGCATCATCAAACTACGCATTTGTTTTAAATAGGCGCCCTCCAGTGGACGGAAAGCTGCATAGTGCACCTCTAAGCCAGTTATTTTTAGATTTTGCCATAGTGTTTTAGTAGTAAATATCAGTTTACATATCCACACATTCCTTTCGCCATTAATTGCAATAATACAGTGAGTTTTTTGTTGTTGTACAAAAAGTCAGACGACAGCCAGCATATTCCTCATGGTGATCTGATCTCACCATCATGGGATTACATGAAGAAACAGAACAATGCAGAACTATATCCAGAAGAACTGCAGCAACGTCTCCAAGACGCTTAAAGCAGCACTAGGTAACTTCTGCTCTCGGGGTCTCCCTACAGTTGGGAAAACAAATTGTCCTCTACTACTGTCATAAACTGTCCTCTTACATCAGAGGATGCCCTCGCGCGTGCATTTGTTGACATGAAAACCCTGATAGCCCTGAACTAGTGATAAGCGGGTCGTCTTATAATGTTGGTGTTGGTGGAAGTGACGTATATGCCGTAAAGCAGTCGAATTTTGTAGTTTGTTTTGTTCTCGGGTTACTAAACCCGAAGATAAAAGTGTGATTAAAGAAACCAACCTGCAAAGCTTCCTGAAAAACTATGAGCAAGTGTACAAGGACACAAGATGTTTTAAACGCAAAGGGTGGTCAAACTAATTGATTGATTTAAGTTAATTGATGAATAAATTTTATTTATGACTTTAGTTTAGAAAGCTTTACACAATATAACGTGTGTACATATTTATACATGCATTTATTTAAAGTAAAAAAATGTAAATAAATATGATATTTTTTTGCGTTCCGTCACGTGATCCTTCAGAAATCATTATGAAATGCTGATTTGGTGCTCAAGAACCAGTTGTGCTGCTTTGTTATTCTTAATGAATAGAACTTTTTAAATGACAGTGTTCATATGAAATAGAAATACATTGTAATTATAAATGTCTTAACTGAAACGTTTGTTTAAATGAACACATTATTGCTGAATAAAACACTAATATGCTAAACTTATGTTATAATCCATTCAAAAAAATAGTAAATTGTCAAAAATCTTTTTATATACATCTCTTTTTTTTAACATTCAAAATACATCACTGACGTATGCAAAGTTTTGAGTTAATGCACTAGAAATCACAGCATCTTTGTGTTTGGTAGTCTGGTAGGGACTCAGGTGCTCTGGGACCCCTACTAAGAGGTCCTCTCTCTGGGGAGACTGTATAATGAGTGGGGCCCCTTTGGATCCAAACTGGCACCGCCCTGTGCTGTCCCTGGATCAGTTTCAAGCACAGTTTTCTACTCTAGTGGATCCAAATCAATCAACCCCCACTGCTATAACAGCAAACCATCATCAGTCTGTACTTATTCAGGTCTTCAACCTACACTTTAATCTCAAAAAATTGAAGCGCTTTGGCTTCTGCTTTTGCAGGATTTTGACGTCAAGCTGAGGAAGGATGAAAGACATGAACATGTGTCTGTTACTTATTGATCGGTCTGAAACAGAGCTTTCCTGACCGGATGAGGGTTTTTCTCCCCCACTGAGAGATCTTAATGCTTGTAGGAAGTGGGGAGAGAGAGAAGTATATGAGGGAGATATATAATGGTTAAAGTGATGCTGGATTGATTTTAAAAGAATCTTATAATTAAGTTAATGTGTGGTTCTGGGAGCATTCACTTCTGTATAATGCACTGAGAACTCACTGACCCATGCACAAAAAAGGCATGCTTTTTAAAAACCAACCATGAATTGGGTAAGAGGAAAGATTGAAGTAGAGGTAAGATTGTGTACATCCTTGTCAAAATTGTTTCCATGATGAATTTTATTTTTTGATGAGGCAACATATACATGTGGCCCTGTTTACACCTGGTATTAAAATGTGTTTTTGTCGATTGGATCACAAGTGGATGACGCTAAATACATGTATAAACAAAAAGTTTTGAGCTGGTCCACTTTCAACCAATTTCTAGAGGTAGTTTTAGTCAATAATAGCCTGACAAGCCAGACTCACATCAAGATGTTTGGTCTGGAAACTCACCATTGACAGGGCTCAATCCGAGGGGCGGATAAACGGTTGTCTTTCAAACTCCCTCTGCACGCGATAGGATAGCGCTACAACCAACCAGAGCAACAAAGGTGAAGCAGAGCTTGTTGATAGATTTAACATTTGCCGTATCCGGTCGGCTAAACTCTGAACACATCTTCCCTTTTTAAGAATGACTTCAGTGCCGTTCTTTGTTCTTTTCTCAGAGAAAAGCTTAACTCCGAGTCTTCCAGAATCGCGGTCAAAGCTGATTCAAACCAGTTTCTGTGTTTGCTAGAAGCACGCAAATGCAACTCGGCTGTCGTCATTTTGGCCCCGCCCACCGACTCTATAAACGATGTGATTGGCCCGACCAGAGTGTGTTGTTTACAGCTCAGAAGGGTATTGAGAGTTGCTAGACGACACTCGCGGGCAGATTAGATTTGCTGCCGCTAGGGTGCGTCTAGATTTCTAGGCTAAGTCGATAACGCATTTGACCGGATTGCTTTTGTAACGTTTTCGTAAACGCTCATGTGGCTGAATGTGTTCGAACAGCCACAAAAGACCATCTACTCTCCGCCCACTGACCTAATGCGTAAACCTTATGGCAAGCGCGCTAGCCACATAGGATTTAGACTTGTTTGGCTGGAGACCCAAATTTGGTTTGCAGATGAAAAACGCATCAAGCATAATTAACAATGTTAATTTTTCATACCATTCCTGATTTCTAACTAACGGTCACAGCATCCAGCATGGTCTTGCCACAGAAGTGGTTGAGAGTGGACAAAAGAGATCAGAACAAAAGAGGTCAGAAATCACACACTCTCTTGCGTAGGTACTTATTTTGAGAAATAAGGAATTGCTTCACTACCGTTCTATATAGTAATCTGGAAATACTACATTCACTATGATGTCATTATCATGTGACCTATCAGCGTCAGCTACGAAGCTTCACCGGAATTTATAAATCCTCTCCTGTGACCTCATGGGATGGTGTCCAATGTATGCACACTTCAGAATTTCGCCGGAAATAAGTCATCCAGGTACATTTTACCTATTCTTTAATGAGCACTTTGAGTGTGACTTCAGGCACACTTATTTTATCATATATTGTTTTTCTCCTACTATACAGTAGGGAAGTAAGTGATTTCTGATATAGCCCAGCTGTAAAAAGAATGTGTCTGCTTCGTCTATTTGTGATCGACCAAAAAATCTTAAAGCTACACTATATAACTTTTCCGTCCGCTAGAGGGCACCTATTCAAAACAAAGTATAGTTTGATGATGCTGAGTTTGAGCGCAGAATCTTGGGACATGTGGTCTTCACCTCACAGCCGGTGGAAAATAGGACGCGGATAGGAAAATATCAATGTTACTGTAGTGTGAAGCAGAGGAGGACCGAATGTTGTGGAGCTGAGCAAGGCCGCGGAAGTGATTGTTATGCAAACACGCGGCTCACGAGCAGCGGGACTTTTTGACGGGACACAGTCGCAGACGCCATTTCCACTTTTCCGGTCATGAGTATGAGGTAACGCAGCTCCGTTTATCATATCAGATACATTTGAGTGTGTTTAAAATTATGTTATGACGTTACTCTGTGCATTCGCACAGCGGCTGATGTGACACTTGTTAACACTGCTAAGAGTAAAGTGTTTCTGACGAATAAAACTGGAAACTGAGGGTAACGCTGCTACTGACAAGTCGGACAACAGCAGATATGGCGCCGCCTCAGACGTCCCGGCTCCTTTGTTAAAATAGCAATTTTCTCACATTTTTTACAAATAGTTTGAAACATTTGGGATTGTAAGACCTTAACTGATCAAAATTTATAACACTGGCCTAGGGGTTTTTTTTATTATATTTTACTGCAAAAATACTACATAGTGCACATTTATTGCCAGGTGTATACAGGGCAATAAATTACAATATTTTTCAGCTTTAACGTAACCACCAAGTTATACAAAGAGAGATAAAAGACAGACAGTCAACATTAAAGTGTATGTTACATTATTATTTATTTATTCATACAAATGTTTCAATCCTACAAATGTTTCTATTTACAAATATTTTAGCCCATGGTTTCCTGCGTGAGGATCTGCAGGGGGTTGTGACTTGATGAGAGGCTAATTAATTAGCTAAATATTAAACAAAACAAAAAAATTATATATATATATATATATATATATATATATATATATATATATATATATATATATTAAACTAACAAAGATGAAATTCTGTAATTGTTTACCATGAACATGGGCCATTCAATTATTTAAATTAACTTAAAATATTAGGGGGTAACTAGGCTAAATGAGATCGACTTCTTTTTTAAAAGGTTATCTTTAATTTAGTTAAAATCTGTATTGAAAAAAAGGATAGTCTAAGATCTACGTCTATTATACACACACACCCTCCCCTCAATACCCCCCCCCCCACACACACACACACCCCATATCATTTTCAAATCATTCCTTCACCCCTGCAGCTGAACCTCATAGAAACACGGCAGATTAAATGAATGCATTATGATAATATACATTAGTTCTTTAAAAAGATAATTAAAAGGAAAAGTAGTCAGCCAACCCTAATAAAAAAGGGTCATAACGTCTAGGGCTAGGCTATTTGGCAGACGTATCAGGCAGGCCTGCCACCCTCTCTTTCCCTCTCTAGGGCTCATATTCTAGGGGGAAAGACTCGTGTGTCACGCCCACTTCTTCTACAGATAAACAACACCCTTTGAACTGCCACGAGAGGGGGTAGACACGACAAAAGCACCATCTTAGAAATTACACTAAAAAAGCTGGTTTCTTGTCAAAAAGGCATTTATGCGTTCATTAACTTTATAATTAAAGCATTATAAACCGTGCTATGTCGATTGTTTTGTGCAGTAGCCGGTGCTCGCGCGGCAGGGCCTGTACGCGGCTGCCTAGCAACAACAGGAGCCCCGCTGCATCAGCACCAACACCAGCAGCCTCCGGGCATCAGTACAAGAGGGCATGATGTTACAGAGCACAACACCTCATATCTCAGAACACAGCAGAAACACATAAGCTTGCCTAAAATACTCCAACACGAGGGGTAAAACAATGAGACAACCGAGAGAAGAAAACAGGCTTCCAGTCTACGCGAGACTCCCCAATAGTATGGCGCCTGAAAGTTGAAGCATCATGCCCTTGTACAATCACTAACACGTACATGAAAACAAAGGTCCAAAGATAGTAGGTCCAATCAAACGTCGGATTAATATAATACAATGCGTTTACCAATAGTAGGCTAATATTCAGATATACATCACAAGCAAGCGTATTTAAACGACTCTAATCTTAAAACATTATAGATCAATTTTCTTCATTGCTAAGTGAGCGTTTAATCTCTATACCGTTCCTGATTATGGTGTAATAATGTATCTTGAATTATATTCGTGCACTCAATACCATGGCAGTCGAGCATCACGGTCACGGTCATGAATGTGATGCATGCGTGGGGTCCAAAATTCCTCCATACACATGTTCAAGCCCTATTCAAATTCCAGGAAATCTCAACTATTGACTGAAATACTGATGAGAAAATGAGGCAAGGGATGCTTACCTTACAACATCCTCTCCTCTTTGTCCTTTACGCACACAGCCGCCCTATTAATCTACAACGCAATGTGTCAAAACAGACGCGCGGACCAAGCAATCGGAAATTAGTCTTGTTTTCCAGGATGAATGGTATTGTTTTGGGTCTGTGTTGTTTTCCCAGACCTCCGCATCCCCTCTGTTTTTTTGACGTTTATTGCAGGCTGGACCAGCCCACGACCACGCCTGCCAGATTCATGACCTCCTCACTGTCTACATCCAGATCCTGCTCGTATTCGTTCACAAGAACCTTGAGTTTGTTCACCTGTAGTGGAGAAATACTAGTACACGCATATAAAACTAAAAGAGCCGAAAGTTTTTTTCCACCGTGGAGCAATAAATAGCGTGGATTTGTCGGATCACAGATGATTTATTCTTGATGTCTTTCCCTGCTGAATGATGCAGCTGTGGTTAAGACGGCCACTGGCTCCATCTGCTGGTATTTCCTGATAAAATATCCTATTAAAAGGATAGTTCACTATCGCAAGCCATTTTAGCATTTAAACCTTTGTCTGACTATCTATAATTATATTTAAAGATAGTAACAATTGTATTTTGACTAGTGATAATTATAATTCGACTAGTCAAAATGACAATTAGAGATATCTGCAATTATAATTGCACTAGTAAGAAATCTGATTCGAGATATCTCTAAATACATTTTGACTAGTCAAAACTCTATTAAAGATATCTGTAATGACGTCAGAGATATCTTCAATAGACGCGTCACACATACGCAAAGGTAATTAGAGATATCTCTAATTCAATTTCGACTAGTCACAACTCTATTTTAAGATATCTGAATTGTACCTGCTCCTAGTCAAATCTGCGCTGTTGTGTAGGGTTGTGACGTGAGGACATTTTCCACCAATAATCGACGAGTGACAACATTTGGATGCATATGATTAAATGTCTCCAGCAGACCCAGTCAAAAACATTTAAGAATGATTTAAAAAAAAGATTACAGGTTAATAAATGTTTAAAAAACTTTGACATGATGTAGCTACTGATTACATTGATTAGTACATTGCGTTGTGTTTACTCGTGTCATAAAGGTAATAATCCACAAGGTGGGAGTGGTGTGTTGTATTATAGCAAAAGATCTGCGATGTGATATTCTGCTGTGTTGAGTGATGAGCGCCAGTGCGTTGAAAAGTTATTTTAAAATTATAACATATGTAATGTTGCTCCAGAAATAAGGCCAAATGCTTAGCTTTAAATGTGTTCGTTTGGGAATGAAAACTAACACAATTGAATCCACAGCATGCACATCTCAACATTGTTTATTACTTTAATATATAGCCTAGAATTAGACAACAACCTTCTTGATCTTCTCAGCATATTATATGTCACGTTTACACATGTCCCAGGTACATTTTTATTTTCATACGTTTGATTTCCTTCTATATAAATGAGCTTAAAATGACCAAAGGCGCAGGACTTTTATTATATAATTCTTAAACAAAATGGCAGATGACAACGGTTTCCGCGGTAGGATTGGTTAATAAAATGTTTAAGGTGTGGCTTAGCTAAGGCATATTTGCATGCATGTTTAAGATATCTATAAAGGAGTTTTGACTAGTCAAAATGTTAATTCCAGATATCTACATTTATATTCTTCCTAGTCACAAAGCTAATTGCAGATATCTCCAAAGAAAGATCTGTCTAGTCAAAAATCAGACAGAGATATCTATAATTAAATTGCAGATATCTTTAAATGAGTTTTGACTAGGAAGAATTCCAATTCAAGCAAATACTCCTCGCTGCAGACTGTAGCGCGGTGACGTCACGAATATTGCGTCACGAATGTGTTAGCGCGCATGCGCAAAGTGACGTTTCGTCGGTATTTAATACGCATGCGCGCCGATGATGTCACTTTTGTGTATTCGCGCATGCGCGTACATTCATTTTCAACTTCAATCACCTGAGGATGATGTTAGCGTTCGCTCGAAAGGTATGGATTCCATGGCAGTAAGTCAATAAGCAGTGTATTTATGTTGTTTTTAACAATTGTGTGTTTGTGTTAACAGCTTTTAATTGTTAGGGATGCTATATAGAGCGTCATAAATGTTTAATTTATTAATGTTTAACATGTGTGCCTCTAAACAAATTAATGCTTTGAAGATGTCTTAAAATAGAGCAGAAAGACTTAAATTAAGGAAGTCATGTAATTGATTGTTGCATGCATTGCAAAAATAAAATAAAATAAAAATCCTAATTTTTGTCTTGTTTTTCCAAATAGATATTTAAACATCTTTAAACAGAGATGCATTTACATGGAATGCAAATGTAAATTGGAGTCTCAAAAGAATTAATAAAATTATGGGAATTTATGTTGAAAACAAATCAAATATCTGTCTGTCTGTCTGCATGTCATGCCAATCTGTAATGTGTCTGTCTGTTTGTCTGCATGTCTGTCTGTAATGTGTCTGTCTGCATGTCATGCCAGTCTGTAATGTGTCTGTCTGCCTGCATGTCATGCCAGTCTGTAATGTGTCTGTCTGTCTGCATGTCATGCCAGTCTGTAATGTGTCTGTCTGTTTGTCTGCATGTCTGTCTGTAATGTGTCTGTCTGTATGTCATGCCAGTCTGTAATGTGTCTGTCTGTAATGTATGTCTGTCTGCATGTCATGCCAGTCTGTAATGTGTATGTCTGTCTGCATGTCATGCCAGTCTGTAATGTGTCTGTCTGCCTGCATGTCATGCCAGTCTGTAATGTGTCTGTCTGTCTGCATGTCATGCCAGTCTGTAATGTGTCTGTCTGTCTGCATGTCATGCCAGTCTGTAATGTGTCTATCTGTAATGTCTGTCTGTCTGCATGTCATGCCAGTCTGTAATGTGTCTGTCTGCATGTCATGCCAGTCTGTAATGTGTCTGTCTGCATGTCATGCCAGTCTGTAATGTGTCAGTCTGTAATGTCTGTCTATATATATATATATATATATATATATATATATATATATATATATATATATATATATATATATATATATATATATATATTGTTTGTCTGTTATGTCTGTCTGTGTCTATCTATTTATCATGTTTTTGTTTCTGATAGACTGTAAACTCAGTTTATAAACTACTTTGAACTAATGAATCTTCAAACTTCATAGCTATTGAAACTATTTCAAAATTTCAGGCTAGGCTTTCTCAATCTAAAGTTTGTCTTGAGATTTTTTTTATCTTGTTTTTATTCTTAATGAAATAAGTCTCTTAGGTACTTTACAGACAAAGCCAATAACACTCAAGCATATCTTTATCTAACTTCTTCCAATAATGCATTTTAAAATATTGTCCTGGTATAATCCTGTACCATGTTAATGCCTTTCTTCAAAATTATTCAACTTTGTTTGTGCTATATTTTATCTAAATTAGGTGTCTAGAACTGGTGTGCATTTTCCACAGAACACAAACAAGAGTTTGGGGTGCCCTGCTCATTGACACTGTGCTTGCACTGCACTCTCCAAGGACTGCCCACCCGGGTCTGCTCCTGACGGCGGATGGCGAGTCCTGAGGTGATTTCATCCAGATAACGAGGATGGGGCTATTGCTCGGGTTGAATGTTTTTTTTTAATGATGGAGGGAAATTTCAGGCTGAGTAGATTTGAATGGATTGTTTTGTGTGTATGCGATATAAAAAATGATAATGTTTGTACTTTGTATATGTGTGTATGATAATCTGTATGTGTACATAATTCTGTAATTATAATGATAAAAGCGATGTCTGCTTTGCTTTGAAATAAAAGAAAGTTGTCACTCTTATGAGTTATAATTTGGGATATAGACATAGACACTGAAAATGTACTGTATGTAGTCAGTTTAACATCAAACTACTTTATTGGCATAAATGTTTTACATGCCGTATTGTCAGAGAAACTGTCCAAAAAAATATAATACACAAAAATAAAGAAGAACAGCAGAAGAAGATGTAGGCTACAACTTAATGTGAAAATAATACATTTATACCATCTGCCATTATTTTATACAATTAATGATCTATGTACATAATAATATTAAGGGTGGTTATTTATTTATTTAGTGATATTATTTTATTTATGGTCTTAGCGTAATTAGTTTATACGTTTGTAATGCATGGGGCATGTAATTCTTGCAAGTTTCTTTGTGTGTTTGCTGTATTGAATTGGGAATTCAAATTAATAATTTTTGTGAGGCTAAAGATGAATTTCCACCGGCGTGGACAATAAAGAGTTGTAATCTAAACTACACTTAGTTTAAATAAAATACACAGCCATTACAGAGTATACTTTGTAATTCCTTATAATTATATCAGATGGCATGGTCAAAACCAAGGATATGTGTACTCCGTTTTGCTGTTTTTTTATTATTACTTTAGCGTTTTTAACATTTTATCAACCTATTATGTCAAGTTTTCTCATGCATTTTAAAGACGTGGGACGTCAAACAAGAAATCAAAACACGTGACATCACCGCATAACGCAAATAGTACACGCATGCGCTGTCACCACGTTATGGCGCATGCGTTTTAAAGATATGCGATACGTAATATACGTGACGTATATTCGTGACGTCAGCGCGCTACAGTCTGCAGCGAGGGGTATCTCAATTCAAGATATCTCGTATTAAGTTTTGCCTAGACAAAAATCCAATTCAAGATATCTTCAATTATAATTTGACTAGTAATAAATTATTTGCAGATATCTACAAATGTATTTTAGATATCTTTAAATTTGATGAATTAAAGATATCTTAAATGTGATAATGACTAGTCAAAAACCAGTTAGAGATATCTCTAATTATAATTTTCACTAGTGCAATTGTAATTTGAGATATCTCTAATTAGAATTATGCCTAGTATTAAATCAATTAAAGATATCTTTAATTACAATTTCTACTAGTCAAAACTCATTTGAAGATATCTGGAAATATTTTCCAATGGAAGTCAATGGAAGAATGTGACTAGTCAAAATAGCATTATAGATATCTTGAATGTATATTATGACTAGTCGAATTAACATTGTAGATATCTTCAATCCATATTATGACTAGTCACAATCACATTGTAGATATCTGGAACTGGAATTATGACTAGTCAAAACTGATTTATGACTAGTATGCGAAGGTGTATTTAATGCTAAAACGGCTTGCCATAAGTTCACCGAAAAATGAAAATTCGGACATTAACTTACCCTCGTGTTGTTCCAAACCTCCAAGAGTTTTTTTCTTCTGATGAACACAAAAGAAGGTATTTTGAAGAACGTTGGTAACCAGACAGTTGCCTTTAGACCTATATTCGTACGGGACTAGTATTATCTAGGGACCTCTGGTGATTTGTAATAATTGCGTCTTTGATCTTAATCCCATATGCGAATCGCCCATGTCTGTAATTTGTAAAGTAAAAATTCCCCCACAAATTACCTATAATATATTATGCTGAACATTGCGGTCCTGTGATAATAGCTAGTCCCGTGCGAATCGGCATCTCTGTGATTTGGCCAGGATTTAGTGGATCGTATATAATTTTTGCATGGTTTTTGCATTGTCATATCATTGCGTTAGAATGGAGGCTGCATTCATAATGCGCACCCTTATGAATTCCTGCACGGTTACTTTCACTTTAGAATGAGTAGGCCTACCAATTTGGGAGCAAATTGCTAAAATGGTGTGTTTAATATCAATATCAATAATATTCGTAATGAAAAACATAACAGTACAATGAAAAGCTCGCTTAAAGGGGTGCTTATACATTTAGCTTTGAACTTCCACCGTCAGCTTCTCATTCGTGATTCATGAAATCTAATTCCTGCTGTTTGAGCTCAGTTCAGTTTTTAATTGTAGCGTCTGTAGGCTAGCCTAACTGAACTATTTTTTTCATTACTATAAAACCATCAAAACGATATCGATGCATGACCGTTTGATTTCATATATCTATATCGAATATAGAGGTATACCCCCCCCCCCCCTCTCTCCCGACATATTGAATAACATGAGGGTGGGTAATGACAGGATAATTTAAATGTTTTATAATTTTAACCCTAAAATAAAATAAGTTACACGGAGGTCCAGAGGACAAAATGTCAACAGTCATACTACTGTGAAGCTTGGACACACAGACTTAAAGGGATAGTTCCCCATGTATGTGTTTCTTCTAATTAGACCCCATTGACAGGCATTATGCGAGCAACGGTTGAAGTTAAAAATCTTCATTGTGTTCTACTTGAGAAACAAACACACCTATATCTTGGATGCCCTGGGGGTAAGCAGATAAACATCAAATGTTCCTTTTTGAGTGAACTATCCCTTTAAGTTTGGTAGATTATTGTTGAAGTAAAAAAAACAACAACAAAATTACTTTATATAAACATTTTATGAAACATATTGAACACTAAAGCCCCGTTTCCACCAAAATTACCCGGAACTATTTGTACCAGGAACTTTTTTACAGGAACTTTTCTCCCCCCCAGACCTGCAGCTGTCTGCGTTTCGACCGCGATAAAGTTCCGAGAAGATTAGGCAAATTAGTCCGGTGATGTAGGACTGCACGCGACTGTTCCTCCAAATCAGTGAAGGACAGTAATCATTTGTGTGTGTACCGATTGAAAGATTTAGTGATCTGTTTACATGAGACGTTATCTAAACCGATCTGGTGTTTACATGTGATGACTTTCAATCGCAATCATTTTGTCACATGCAGTTTGTCTGCCGCACCAAAAATGTCAACGCTGTTTTCTCCAGCAGCTGGAGTGTGTTGACTGTAGCCATAGCAACTCTTAACGGCCACCAGGACTAATACAGTATTATTTATAGCTATTTGTTGTAAAGTGTAATAATCATCTCAGAAAAAAAAATCTTCTGTCAGGCGCAGTTAAAGTAAAAACTGCCTGGGGCAATATACGCTGTGTCATTACTCCAACATTATCTTCATAACTTACGAAATAAAAAGTTTACCCCTCAGAAAAATGTACTTTCCTCTCTTGTCAACATGAGCGCGGCGCGCGCCGTCACTTAAGGACACACACTTAAAAGTAATCGGTCAGGTCGTTTACATGGTGAAAAAAAATTAATAACGAGTATGGAAGAGATTCAAGCTTTGCTGCTTTTGCTGGTTATGTATAGGTTTACTAAAGAGGTAATTAACAATGACAGAAAAGAGCACTAATATGCAGATTCAGCAGCATGCAGCTGCAGCATATTCAGAAAGCTTGTAAAGCTAGATTTAAAATGACAATGTATATTATTATCAGCTATTACGGACATTGAACGTGAGATGGCTGAGACGACCGCGCGCCACCAGACAGAGAGCAAAGACTGATATTTACTGAACGCAGAACGAACCTCGCAAAAGACTTTTAAAAATGCCGGTTGAACTGCGTGAGCTCAACCAATCAGCATGTTCAGCGCCCAAGTCCCGCCCTCGAAAGTTCCTGAACTTTGAAAAAGTACTACCTCGCGAGCAGGGCCGTTTGGAGGGGGAAATATTTACCCGGAACTTCAATTTTACCCTGGTTCCTGCGGTCTAAACACACGAAGTACCACCCAAAGTTCCTAGTTCCTGGGTAAAGTTCCTGTGGTGGAAACGGGGCTTAAAACTGCAAAAACAAACAAAAAAAACCTTTCAGTAAGATTTTGTTTGGACGCAACACCAAATTTTCCCCATTAGGTGCCAGCAAAGCTCCACTGGTACAAAGCAATTTTTACATTACATGCGCACAGGTTTTCGTCTTCCATTACACACATAAAAAAACACACTCTGACATCCATACCAACACACCCATAAAATTATAGCTGCATAATCTATCAAATTTGTTCTATACTATCCAGAAGCAAAAGCCAACAGAATAAAAGCATATTAAGACTGCATAATTTAAATGGCCCTGGGATGAAAAATTGCAGTTTTAATGTGGTTCAATGAGGACATTTTAAGGTCCTAAGTGCAACTAGTTTGTGTACCTATTGTAAAATAGTCTATATATTATATACAGTATTGTTCAAAATAATAGCAGTACAATGTGACTTACCAGAATAATCAAGGTTTTTAGTATATTTTTTATTGCTACGTGGCAAACAAGTTACCAGTAGGTTCAGTAGATTCTCAGAAAACAAATGAGACCCAGCATCATACCTGTCAAGTATCCCGTTTTGGCCGGGAAAGTCCCGTATTTTACCCTTCTTTCCCGCCGTCCTCCCGTATTCGTATTTTCCCGTAAATCTCCCGTATTTTAACCTGCGTTATTAAAAAATAATAATACCGGGGTAAAAAAACAAAAAAACATTTCCAATCTGAGCTCTGTAACTAGCCTCGCGATAACTGCCATCTACAGTAGCCTACAGGTGGCCGTTGTCGCGAGGTTATAGTGTGTGAGGTCAGATGACGACGAGTGACAACGCGGGGAAAAACAAAACAGACGGATGATGGACGTAACTAACGATAGAGATGGAAGGCACTCCTGCCAACAAACCCAAACCCGGTGTAAATACCGTGATCAATGGGACAGCGAATTTAATTTTCTGAAGAGGAGCAAATGGGTGACAGTCACGCGTTTTATAAGTTTTGTAACTGCGACTTCATCATGTGCGACAGGGGAAGATCTTTTAAAGTGACAGTATTCACTTATAATGACAATTTAAAGAACAGAAGTAATTGCTCACTAAATATGCTCTGCTCTTGAGGAAATAACTAAAGTACCTTGAAGAAGGATTCATCTATATATAATTCTTAACTTATGCAGTGCAAACTAATAACAATTTATGTATATTTCCCACTTGATAAGTTGTTATACATGTAGGAAGAGCATAGGTACAAATAAAATGTATTATTATTATTATGGGTTTATGTGAGGATTTAACACTCCCCCCCCCCCCCCCCCCCAATCTATCTATCCCGGATTTTGATAACCAAAAGTTGACAGGTATGCCCAGCATTCATGATATGCACGCTCTTAAGGCTGTGCAATTGGGCAATTAGTTGAAAGGGGTGTGTTCAAAAAAATAGCAGTGCCTACCTTTGACTGTACAAACATTTTTTTTTCCTGGGATTTAGCAATCCTGTGAATCACTAAACTAATATTTAGTTGTATGACCACAGTTTTTTAAAACTGCTTGACATCTGTGTGGCATGGAGTCAACCAACTTGTGGCACCTCTCAGCTGTTATTCCACTCCATGATTCTTTAACAACATTCCACAATTCATTCACATTTCTTGGTTTTGCTTCAGAAACAGCATTTTTGATATCACCCCACAAGTTCTCAATTGGATTAAGGTCTGGTGATTGGGCTGGCCACTCCATAACATTAATTTTGTTGGTTTGGAACCAAGACTTTGCCCATTTACTAGTGTGTTTTGGGTCATTGTCTTGTTGAAACAACCATTTCAAGGGCATGTCCTCTTCAGCATAGGGCAACATGACCTCTTCAAGTATTTTAAAATATGCAAACTGATCCATGATCCCTGGTATGCGATAAATAGGCCCAACACCATAGTAGGAGAAACATGCCCATATCATGATGCTTGCACCTCCATGCTTCACTGTCTTCACTGTGTACTGTGGCTTGAATTCAGAGTTTGGAGGTCGTCTCACAAACTGCCTGTGGCCCTTGGACCCAAAAAGAACAATTTTACTCTCATCAGTCCACAAAATGTTCCTCCATTTCTCTTTAAGCCAGTTGATGTGTTCTTTAGCAAATTGTAACCTCTTCTGCACATGCCCTTTTTTTAACAGAGGGACTTTGCGGGGGATTCTTGAAAATAGATTAGCTTCACACAGACGTCTTCTAACTGTCACAGTACTTACAGGTAACTCCAGACTGTCTTTGATCATCCTGGAGGTGATCATTGGCTGAGCCTTTGCCATTCTGGTTATTCTTCTATCCATTTTGATGGTTGTCTTCCGTTTTCTTCCACGTCTCTCTGGTTTTGCTCTCCATTTTAAGGCATTGGAGATCATTTTAGCTGAACAGCCTATCATTTTTTGCATTTTATTTTCCTCAGCTTTCAAATGCATGTTCAACAAGTGTTGGCTTCATCCTTAAATAGGGGCCACCTGATTCACACCTGTTTCTTCACAAAATTGATGACCTCAGTGATTGAATGCCACACTGCTATTTTTTTGAACACACCCCTTTCAACTAATTCAACTAATTGCCCAATTGCACAGCCTTAAGAGCGTGCATATCATGAATGCTGGGTCTCATTTGTTTTCTGACAATCTACTGAACCTACCTGAACCTGTATGAAATAGCAAAATTCCAGTAAAATTACACACTTGTGCCAAAATGTATGCTGTCAATCACACAGGTACACACAAGGGTTAAAGAAGCAGATGTGTAGAGAGAAAAAAACATGCTGGCTGAATTTAGAATCTAAAAATCACATATTTCCCTAATTGGCGAAAAAAAAGTACCATGAGTACTACTATATATACAAGTGTAGTATGTCTGAATTCACAGCATTCAAGTAGGCAAAATGTACCCAGATTATCTACTAGCTACTTCTGGCGAGATTGTGTGCATACTTTTCTATCCCATGAAGCCATGGGAGAGGATTTGTGAATGGCAGTGAAGTGACACAACGGACAATGTTAGGTCACACGATAACAACAGCATAGTGAATGTAGTACGTCCAGATTACATTCATACTACACACAAACATACTATATATAGAAACTATATATATATTATGACTTATTCAAAATAAGTACCTACTCAAGAGAGTATGCAATTTCTGATGCAGCTGTAAACTTGCGTACTCTGTAAAACGGGTCACAGGGCTTCTGATTCAGGTCTTTTGTTTGCGCTTCATTAAATATAGAGACGTTTTACACAAGATAAAGACGAGCCATCACATATGCAGATGAATATATATTTTATATATATATATTTTTTTTAATGGGGTCTAATATGGGGTTAGAATTGACAAATAAATGTAAAGAGATTTACAAAAATGAATAAATAGATTAAGATCCACAAATCTGTCCTGGGTACATCCAGCCTGATCTGCCGGCAACTGGATTTCGACCTGCAGCTCAGGCCTAGTCCACATATTAGTTCATGCATTCATGACCTCTAGACTATAATGCATTACTAGCTGGCCTTCCTGCATCCTCAATAAACAAGCTATAATTAGCTCAAGAAGTAGCTATTAGAGTTCTTACGATGTCAAGAAAATGATCATATAACAACAGTTTCATCATCTCTACATTGGGTACCTATTAAGTTCTGTATCAATTATAAAGAATTGCTACTGACCTATAAGGCCTAAACGGTTTAGCTTCCGTGTATTTAACTGACCTTTTATCACATTACAACCCATCAGCTCTTTAAAAACACTAAACTCTGGGCTTCTGGTAGTACCTAGTATAATCAAAGTCCACTAAAGGAGAAAGAATGTTTTCACATTTGGCTCCTAAACTCTGGAATAGACTTCCTGATAATGTCCGGGGCTCAGAATCTAGATTAAAGCCGCATCTCTTTAGCCAAGCATTCACATAATGCATCTCATAACTTTTGCTTTGCTTAGCTGGCTGTTCAAAACATTATGCGAATTATTTTCCCGTTCCGTTTTATCTCGGGAGGCCTATCCCAAGGTAACTAGAAAATGTCAGCTCCAGTCCTACCTCTTATGAAGACTTCAGATGACCAACACCTGTGAAGAGGCGACTCCAACTCTACCACCAACAAACCTTTCCTAGATACCGTTATCATCGTTAACATGTATTCTTTACTTCAATGAGCCCATTGTTTCTTCCTTAAATGTTTTACATAGTTTATGTATACATTGTTAGCTAACTGTGCGATTGCATATTTTCTGAAATCCATAACTTGGACAGTCTCCTCTGATAACAAATCACTCTAAATTGTAATGCAGACATATGCATTTTCTGTGAAGCCGCTTTGTAATTATATGCATTGTGAAACGCGCTATAAAAATAAATGTGAAAGAATACATTTTAAATGATCACAGTAGTTCCTACAGGAAGTGGATGCGATGAGATGAGACACGTTTTCCCATTTGTTTGTGACATTCTGCATATCACCATGTAATTATGCATGATTATAAATCCTACTTCTCCTCCGCTTTTGTACTTTTTAAAATGGGGGAGGGGGTTACACCACTTTTTCATACAAATGTTTGTCTTTTAGTAATATGAATAAAATAAAATAAAAAGACTTATTTTCTAAAATCGTATATAACATCCTAATTTATCTTTGATGTATGCATTTTTAACCTTGACGATGAAAAACTGATAACACATTCATTAGCATTTACAATTTATTCATATTTGTAAGCCATAAATCAGCTGAAAAACTCAAAATAAGCTTTATAGAGATTTTCCTCCCATAAATACAGTTTCTTTATTGAGAAAACTCATAAAATTGATAAGAAAATAAATACACATTTATGAGAAAATAAATAAATCCAACAAAAAGTTCAGCACCAAGCCAACCATCATCCTCATCCTGGTTGACATTTCAAATATTTTAGTAATATTAAAGATAAAGGGCACAAAATAGTATAACAGACCTTAAAGGCACATATAGAAAAACGTGAGTGATTCAAGGCACCAAAAGTAGGCACTAAGACGATTGTGTACTCGTTACCACTGTTTGTTCAGAGCCGACCTGAACAATGTACATTGGTACGACACACTGTACTGTCATGTTGTTGAGATCAATGTCATCATCAGCTCCAGTCGCCATGGTGACCAGTGGGGCAGCCATGCTCACACCCGTCTCGGATAGAAAGGGATTCATCTCCAGGGCCTGAGGAGATCGAGGTGAACGATACAGAGGAGGCATTAAGCATATTAGAATGATTTCTAAAGGATCATGTGACACAAAAGACTGGAGTAATGATGCGGAAAATTCAGCTTTGCATCTTGGTTATATAAAAAATTTTTAAATTGTATTTTTTGTACAACAATAATGATTTACTGTACCATTTTTTTTTTAAATGCAACCTTTTCGAGTATTCGAGAGATATACAAAAACCTTCAAATTTTTGAATGTTAGCGTGGAAGTATTAACTTAAAGGGTAAGGTCAACCAAAAATGACATTTCTTTCATTAATGACTCACCCCAATGTCGTTCCACACCCGTAAGACCTCCGCTTATCCTCGGAACACAGTTTAAGACATTTTAGATTTAGTCCGAGGTCTTTCTGTCCTTTGAATGCAAGTGTATGCCCACTTGCCCACGTCCAGAAGGTAAAGAAAACATCAAAGTAGTCCATGTGTGACATCAGTTGGTTAGACTCTTTTGAAACGTCGACAATACATTTTGGTCCAAAAATAACAAAAAATACAACTTTATTCAGCATTGTCTTCTCTTCCGCATTTGTTTTCAAACCTCAAATAAAGAATCAAACGGTCGCGAATCAGCAGATTGATTCGCGATTCATATCGCAAATGATGATTCGAGCAGTTTGCCAGTTTGACACACAATCCAAATCAGGATGACCATTTGAATCTTTATTTGAGGAACACGGAAGAGACGAAAATCAAAGACAGTCTAACGAACCAACTGATGTTACATATGGACTACTTTGAGGATGTTTTCATTACCTTCTGGACGTGGACAGCAAGTGTGCATACACTTACATTCAAAGGACAGAAAGACCTCGGACTAAATCTAAAATATCTTAAACTGTGTTCTGAAGATGAACGGAGGTCTTACGGGTGTGGAACGACATTAGGGTCATTAATGACATCAATTTAATTTTTGGGTGAACTAACCCTTTAAAACATTCCATATTTCTTGACTAAAAAGTCAAAGTGAACTCACATCCTCAATGCTCCAGAGATCAGAGCAGTCACTCTCCATGCTTGAGTAGTTGTTTCCAGTGTCCAGGAAAACATTTGCATTTCCATCTCCCTGCCACACACAAGTTTTTGTTTTCATGTTTTAAACTGACATTCCATAAACAGCTTTCATACTCTACACACTGTATATTTTATCCCCTAACCATCTACACTAACCATGACAAAACTTTCTGCATTTTTGTTTTCCTGCAATTTATGTTTTATACATTAATACAAGGAAAAGTGTTTTGGATATTTCCATCCTAGGACACACACCCACACCATATGGTAAAAACACACCCGTAATATCTTCTAGGACAAAAGGGAATGATGTGGGGTTTGACTCACAGTGGCAGAAGTGTGATTGAGGACCGCTGAGAGGAGCCGAATGTACTCCGTCGCAGCCTTCAGCATGTCCACTTTACTGGGCTTTCGATCTCGCGGCATCACTGGAACAATACGTCGAAGGTATGAAAACATGCTGTTCAGGCTCCTCACCTGAGAGGAGCAGCAGATGACAACATTATCAGGTGCAACTTCACAACCCCAACACCTTTAGACGAGCCAAATAAATAACATGACAATTGAGCTGAGGAACAAACTGGCCTCACAATGGTTTCAGGAAACACAGCCCTGAATACAATAAGCAGTTACCCAATAGTGAAAATTCCACCAGCCTCCCAGCCCAAACCCACAATTACTTACATTTCTTCTACAAAACCTACAAACACAAATGCTACAGCTTACTGTAGCCCAGCCCCACTGAACGACCATCATGGACTAATTAAAGTGAATGGGTTCAACAATCCATTAGATCAACTCTGAGAAAGTTAGCCTTGTCAATTATAGCCTACATTTTCATAATTGCAAATGGTACATTTTGAATGCCGAGCGCATCTATTCAGAGATCACAGGCTTGACAAAGGAAACAATTACGCATACATTAGAAGTCCATGGTCAATAGTCAGTCTAAAAATATTAAAAAAAACCTGCCATTTGAATATTTCTTTCTTTCAAAGCTGTAGTTGTTAAAATAGATATGCATTTAGTGAAATAATTACCAGTACGATGAAATGCCAGTGTTCCAGCTGAAGCAGGAAGGCCTTTGCATTATAACTAGATTCTGAATAGCAAAACGTTCAGGTGCAAGTCAATTAGAGATTTGAAAAACATTTTCTCCAAAAATTATCTTCTAAAAGCATATAAAAACAATAATCAAATGCTGAGGTTAACAAAAGTAGGCTATTTAAAGAAGTCTGCATGTTACTCAAATGAAGCTTAACGGGAGCTGAATTAATTGCAGAAGAGAGGAAGCAAAACGAACGCGTTTACTTTAATAACAGGCCATTTAAATGTCCCAGGAATATTACTCTGAATGATTATATAAAGCCCACTTCATATTAAAAACGGGAAATGTCATCCTGCTCCTAAGACTTTAATCTTAAAAAAAATGACAACCCATCACAAAATCAAGACTTTTTTGTTTTGTTGCATATTTAGTGGTTATTTACAGTATTTTTGCATAGTTAATGGTTATTTTGTGATATAAGTAATATTGCCAAAGGTAATCTCACAGGAAGCTCAAGTCATAGGTGATTAACTTCAAATTTGGCACAAACTTTATAGAAGGCTACAGTACTTTACAGTAAATGTAAACTTCTATAACTTCATTTTCACGTCTATGTTAAAAAGGGGGGGGGGGGGGGTGAAAAATATTTTTGACTTGAATTTTTTTTAAGTCAAGCTGTATATGGTACAATTATGCAACACGGGGGAAATGTAGATGTGTCGGGTTTTCATGCAAGTCTGCTGATTAATTTGAGAAATGTTTTAAAATGACGTTTCCATCGAATGCCAAGTAAAGCAGCAGGTTAACTGGGAAACTACAGAACTAATGCAAACCTGCAGCGCTTGACTTGCCAAAAGAGGGCACTAATGTACAAATCCTGGGAACAAACGTTGATGCTTATTGCCGTGACTCACCCGCAGTCTCTCCTTTGCGTTTGCAAGCTGTCGTCTCTTAACAGCTTTATCTCGGTCCTCCGTATCGATGTACTGTCCGTCATCCAAACGGACAAATTTACCGATATTCACGTGAACGGGAAGTGAAGGTTCAACGCTCTCGCGCAACAAAATATCGCCCATAAGCTCGCGCTCTGGGACTTTCATGAGGCCAACTAGAGCCCTGAACTTCCTGCCGGACATTTCGCCTGACATTCGTGGTTTCTTTAAAAATGCTACATGAGAAAATTGTTTAGCAGGCCTATGCTATAGTCTAAAATAACATTGGTAAAGCAACTGATATGTGTCTAGAGATAAAGCATTTGATTGATCAGTGTAGAATCTATTGGTCTAGAAGTTGGCCAACCGAATCATAAATCAAAATCTAATTCTAACTAAAAGCACCTGTGCGCCAAACTCCACCCTAACCGATGTAGATTAGGTTCGCTAGGTGCTCTTTCAGCCTTTACCGCTAGATGGCAGTGCACGGTCACATCTGTTGAATCTGCATGAAAAAGCATTTTACTCTACTGATTTTGGACGATTGGAAACGAAACGACATAGCTCGACAGAAGCTCTATTATTCTGCTGGCAGTAATTTTGATATCGTGATACATTATTTTATTTTGGACGGGACGGCCGGGAAATATGTCACATGTGGAAGTTGTCACAGGGACTTGTACAATCTTAAAAATAAAGGTTCTTAAATGGTTCTTTGGCAGGGTGTATACTAGCCTGGATGCCAGCCGAATTTAGCCCCATTTAAATTTAAAAAAAAAAATGCTTTATTGTCAACAAAAAGCATGTAAAAAGGTCCATATCATTGTATAACAAGACACATTTCACATGCCTCAACATAAAGAAACAAAAAACATATAAACAAAATAAAAAAAAGAGGGTAGGCCTACATAATCATTAGTTTACATATAGGCCTACATATTATAGGCCTACATATCATTACATTTGTATTATAATTCAATGATAAGATTGAGAAAATATTCTGCATGTAAGCACCACTAAATACTTTCCCTTTCTGTGAAAATGTTCAAGGAGGAGCATATATTAATCGTTTTAACTGCTTTACTATTTTTAGATTTTGACATCACATCTATATACATTTTGATTTCTTTTTCAAAGACTATGAAAAGTCTTTTTAAACTTGCATCTTTGAATGTGAAATTTACATACAAATAGGTCGGGCAGTTCTTATTCTGAGTAGAATTGAGTATGACCACGTCAGGCTAGGTGTATACAGGTTCCAAGAAAAACCTTCAATATCCAAAGAACCTTTCTATTGCACAAAGGGTTCTTTTTAGTGCAAAAAAGGTTTTTTTTTTTTTTATATAATATTTAGTGCACAAAATACCGGCAGTTCAATGGGGAACGCGTGGCTCTTAAAGGGGCCACACCTACTCGTGGAATATGGACCTCCTCCACGTATGGTGTGGTAGCTAAACTAAGCATTTCATATTTGTCAGCAGTTTTAGGATTAAAATGTTAAACCACCGATAAAAATAATCAGGCAAACTAATAAACCTTTGTTTAATTTATAATGTGATAATTAACTATACTGTCAATGTGAGAGGACAAGAAACATTAATGATTAAGTTTTCTTCAGATAAAAAAATATTCTAACTATAAATGTATCCTATGTTTTGTTGAATGCATAAGGGGGGGAAGAGACAGGGCAAAATAGCAGAGCAGGAATTGACAAATACTTTACTGCCCACTGACTTAGTTTTAAAGCTATTTCTCATATTTTTTTTGGCTTTCAAATGTCTTAAAATGCTCATATGTAGATCAGAAAATTTAAAAAAAATATTGGGGGAGCATGCCCCCGAACCCCCCTAACTCTATGCTGTATATTACAACTGAAATGTTGATTTTTTTTCTTATATACAGAGGATATTTTTGTATTTAGTTATTGCTATTAAAAATTTGATGTTTATCCGAAATAAGGTGGTGGGAGAGTGTTTAACAGGTATCAAACATTAAAAAGCGGTGCGTGCTACAAAATGTTTGGGAAACACTGTTCTATGGCATCACTGTGAAACCCCATTTTTGGTTCTTCCTGGCACCTAAGGGTGTACCGTGTAGCCTACAAGCACTTGAATTAAAATTGAATCAAGTCTTATTCATTTTGATGAGCTTCTTTTTTTTTTTTCAAACTTTCAACAACAGTCTTTCATTTTTCATAAAACAACAACAACAACAACAACAACGAACATAGGCTACTCTCTAAAAGCTCTTCAGATCTGTCAGATCAATTTTTGTTTCAGACCTAATACAATCATGAATGCAGCAGATTACATTTGCATAAACATTGTATCTTCATTCATTCATTATTTCTTATTGCATTTCTTCCCTTTCAGTAGTTATACTTTAGACCTATCCCTTACGAAAGGAAAGTATATTTACCAATACATATTACTTGAACTTGAATTCCTATTAAATACATGGAATAGTATATTGATGGTATTATACAATATATTATATATTCCTGTAATATATTGCAAAATATACAAATGATTGCCGCTTTCATATTGCATTTATTGGAGAATATAAATATTAAATCCCATATTATGTGAATATATTGCCTAATGTATTACATGATATTTTCCAATATACTGCAATATATTTTTGTTTCGTAAGGGATCCCACTTATTGGTAGGTGTCACTGGTCATAAACATATATTCACTGACAATAATTACACAAATATGCTCAGCCTTCAGTCTGAACGAGTGGTACTGTGCTGAAAACATCCCATTTATCCAATTCTTTATTGCAAGAAATCATCCTTTGTGAACATTTGAGTGGAAATGCATCTTACTGGGGAGTCATTTGTCTTTATTACTTAATTGTGTGTTTTTAAAAACAATACAAATTTTTCAGAGATCATAATTTCTATCAAAGATCAATGATAAAAATAACTGTACATCTGAAAGTGGTGAAGTCTGAAAATAATCCAATGTAAACATCCTGTTCATCTTTATTACTTTCCCATAAAGCCACACCTAAATCCAGCACCACATTTAGGTCCTGAATAGATAACCTAATGATGCATTATGAAATCACCAGATTAAGAGTGATGAATATTGTCCTGTTCTTATCGGTCTGAATGGCAATAAAGAGTTTAGTCAGTAAGGCTGAGTTGCAGTTTTCAGTAAAATATGTTTTGTGTGTGTGTGTAATTTATTGATACATTTGTCTGGCATAACTAAATGTTCTGTATAGGGTTTGATTCAGTGTATTATATGCTGTCATTCCAAACAACAAAGAACTCTAATCACACTTCTTATCTCATTTGGTGTTGAACATAATAAAACGAAATAAAAAAGAAGCAAACAATGTCTCATCTGCTAGATAGTAATATATCCATACTTCACAACTAATAGGCTAATGTCCTACTTTTCCATGCCTTGGATAACATTGTCCGCAAAGTCTGTTTTTGGCTTTGTTCTAATTTTTAATAATTTTTTATATATTAAAAAAGAAGAAACCAGTGGTGAACCGGTGAAAGCACCATGGGTGGCCAAGGCTCATTGACGCATGTCGGGACTCGGGAGTGAACTGTAGCTCATATTGCTCATGAAGTTAATGCTGATACTGATAGAAAGCTGTCAGAATACACAGTGCATCGCAGTTTGTTGCGTATGGGGCTGCGTAGCCGCAGACCAGTCAGGGTGCTCATGCTGACCCTTATGCACCGTCCAAAGCACCAACAGTCTGCACGTGAGCATCAAAACTGGACCACGGATCAATGGAAGAAGGTGGCCTGGTCTGAGGAATCACGTTTTGTTTTACAACACGTTAATGGCCGGGGGTCTGTGCGTCACTTGGTAACAGGGGCATTTTCTGTAGCTCAAACATTAGAGTGTGGCGCTAGCAATGCCAAGGTCATGGGTTCGATTCCCAGGGAAAGAAAGAACTGACAATGCAGTGTAAGTTGCTTTGGATAAAAGCATTTGCCAAATGCATAAATGGAAATGGAAATGGAACACATGGCACAAGGATGTACTCTGGGAAGAAAGCAAGCCGGCGGAGAAAGTGTGATGCTTTGAGTGTGTTATACAGGGTCCTTGGGTCCTGCCATGTGGATGTTAAATTTCAGCATTATTGCTCCAGTCTTCAGTGTCACATGATCTTTCAGAAATCATTCTAATATGCTGATTTGATACTCAGTTATGTTGTGCTGCTTAATATTTTTTTGTGATACTTTTTCAGGATTCATTGATGAATAAAAAGAAAAGAATACCATTTGTTACACTGTAAAAAATTATTTAGAAAAAAAGTTACCTGGTTGCCTTAAAATTTTGAGTTAATTGAAATTCAAATTTTGAGTTAATACAATGAACATTTTTTTTGAGATTCGACAACCTTTATTAAAATATTATTAAAAGATTTTGTTAGCATATTGGGTAATTGTGTGTTTTATTTATTTATTTATTTATTTTCATGATTTATCAAATGTTTTATGTGGTTCAGATACAATAATATTTTGAGTTTCTATTTATTTAACAAATTTCCTTCATTGTATCAACTCAAAATTTTAAGGCAACCAAGTTACTTACTTTTTTAAGTTAAACCAACAAAAAACAACATTTTTTTACAGTGTAGAAATAACATTTCTGTTTTTCAACATTTTTAATCAAATAAATGCAGGATTGATGAGCATAAGAGACTTCTTTCAAAAAGAATATAAATAGTAATGTTTTTAAACTTATATTGTATATTATATGTAATCAAACAATTCTGTTTGTTCCATAACATAATGTTTAGCAGTAGTTGTTTGATATTACCATGGAGATGAAATTACTAAATAAAAAATACAACAAAAAGCAAAAAAATAACAATATAAAAAAATAAACATTTATTCTATGGCACAAAAATGTAATAACTCAAAAAGAGCCCTCGTGTATTTCAATTGTTCAAGAGACTGTAGGTGTCATCAAGATTTTGTGAACAATTGAGGCACAATCGTGGGTTTGGAATCTGATCAGCTGCCGCTGTCTTACATTAATGTGCCCGTGGGATGCCAGGAACTCAATAATCTGATAACAGTGGACCAGCTCCCTCCAAAGACATTCTGTGAATTCATAGTCATACTAACCCAAATTTGTAGGCAATTTCAAAAGTGTGCTTCAATGAAAGAAGTAGCACTGACAACAGTCACTTAGTCATTAATTTCCTTTCCTCTTTTTGCTTCTTTTTTTATTATTTTTTTAAATCTAATAATATAAAATACAGTGACAAAATGGTATGTCAAAGTACGTAAGAAATACTCTGATTTTAGACTGTAAAAGATGGTCAAATGGTTTTTAATAAGTCACATTTGTTCTACATTTTCAGTAATTTCTGACCTTTTGAACTCTCCTCTGAGTTATGGAAAACATCCCCCAAATGTGTAGGTGGAGAAGTCAAGATACTGCAAATAATTAAGACATAATGCAACTATTTCTGTGTCATACAAGATGTAGGCTACGTGCCTATTTGCACAATTACATCTGTGTGTCAAACAAACAAAACAAACAAATTCAGTTGAAGTGCACTTACTCTTGCTGCAACCTAGACTATATTTTATTCCTTTCCTATCAAATGGGCTTAATGAAAACCAGATCCCATTGTGCGGGTTAGCCTGAGCTTTGACAAATGTTCTCGAAGTACAGTAAATTGCCTTTTTTTTTTTTTTTTTTTTTTTTTTTGTTTGTTTCACAACTTGATCAAACTGCCAAAAAATTTAGACATGTTCACAGAACATTTTATTAAAATAATCATGAGACCCCCAAACCATGCATTCATAAGTCCCACGGGTATATTTGTGGCAATAGCCAATAAAGATTTTTCAATTTTTCTTTTATGACAAAAATCATTAAGATATTATGTAAAGATCAAGTTCCATGAAGATAAAATGTACTTTAAATATATATAAAAATGTATCATTATTAGTAATGCATTGCTAAAGACTTCATTTGGACAACTTTAAAGGCGATTTTCTCAATATTTAATTATTTTTCAAATCATTTTATCTCGCTAAAATAATATGGCATATCCTAACAAACAATACGTACATTTATTCATTATTCAAAAAATTGAATCTTATGGCTGGTTTTGTGGTCCATTGTCACATCACAAATTATGCTCGGCTTGGTTGAGAGTCTGGATGGGGAGGTCCCAGAGTCTGTAGTTTAACACGCCTTTTTCGCGGCCAATCAGCGGCAATAATCTTAGTGACGTAAAACTACTCAAATTACTAGTTTGAAGTGGGTGGAATTAATAGTGACATCACTTCGCATCATCATTGTACCGGATAGCGCAAGTCAAAGAAAGAGTTTGAGAAACTTTAAGAACATGAGCACGCACCCAAAGTGACTTTCAATCAGTTCAGATCACATTCAACACACTTAAGAAGTTTAAGACAGGCCAAGCTGACAGAAGACGATGATCGCCTCTCATTTACTGGCATACTACTTCACTGAGCTTCATCATGACCACGTCCAGAAAGTAAGTAGCCTGTAGCCGGCTCGCGCTAAAAGCCGGCTTATCTCGCATTGTATATTGACTTAACCGGCCCGATGGGTGAGTGAAGGTCATTATCGGTCTGTTAAGATGTTCTTTTGTTGTAAGTCGTTCACATCTTTTCACATCCACTACACGCGTGTGTGACAGCGAGGTCAGTGATACATCACTTGACACAAGATAATATCACGATCCTACTTATAACAGGCGTTGAGGTCTTGTAGTTTATTATAGACTGTATTCCGTTCGGTCTAACGTTAAATTGATTTCCTTTTTCTCCTTCAAAATGTTCCCACATGGTGTATTTCCCTTACTGCATGAGTTTCGTGCGTCAGCAGCAAACCGCCAGTTTCCGCATTTTTCTTCAAGTATGAAGACTCACGCGTAGGCTATAGTTTGGAAGTTGGGAGCTGCTCCATGCCAATAAAACATTAGATGAAATTATTGTGCATAATAGGCTACATAACGTTATACAACGGCAACCGCCTGGCCGCTAGCGTGAAATAATGGTCTACAAAATCCATGATGATATAATAAAGGTATAAATGATATTGGATAAACTAGCTGGGCGAGTTTTTGTGGCGCTTCCTGCCACGACGTAGCTTTAACTGAGCGAGTGTTGCTCTGGTAACCTGAGACAAGAGCGCCCTGCTCGTCACGTGCGTCACCTTCGGCGCGCGACTTCAGTACATTCCATTATGACAAAATCGTTCTGTGACTTCTGTGACCTCTGATACTTCATACTGTCACGAAAGAATGAAGTTAATTTGCGACACCTGATTTCTGCTTATTTGAAGTAACGTCCTCCTCTTCAGACCAACTCAGAAATTAAAAAGGTGTTCCTTTACCAAGATATTTATATTTTATGCTCCAGCACTCCCACATATGGCATCATTATTATTGTGATATGTGTCAACGTGTAATCTGTTTGTTCACACTGTAGCAGAATTTGACATTTGACAGCCCTATTATATATACTATATTCTATTAGTGAGCTGACTCGCCTTTGTTTGGTTAACTAGTGCTAAGTGAATGGAGCTGCACTGGAAGGTTTGTTGGCTGCCAAGTCGGGTTATTATTACCCTCAGCTTTAGTCTCTTTTACATTATCAACAAATGATAAAATTAATAGGATCAATGTATAAACAACAAATTGTATGAAATGAATATACTGTGGGTAAAAGTTGCATTTTTATATTCAACAGTCGCTGGGATCAGATGATATGTAGGCTACAGTGCCGAATGGGACATTCCAGAATCAAACACAAATTCTTAATATTAAATGAACTATGTTCCTAGAGTAGGCTATCTCCTAAACATATATTTTAAAGTAGATTTCTAGGCTAATTTTAAAGGGTTAGTTCACCCAAAAATGAAATTTCTGTCATTAATTCCTCACCCTCATGTCGTTTCAAACCTGTAAGACCTTTGTTCGTCTTCAGAACACGAATTAAGATATTTGATGAAATCTGAGGGCTTCCGGACCCCCCTTAGACAGCAATGTAATTTCAACGTTTGAGTCCCAGAAAGGTAGTAAAAGCACTCTTAAAATAGTCTATGTGACTATCTATGTGAATACTCTAGTGGTTCAACCTTAAAGGGGTCATATAATGCCATTTTTATACAAGTTAATATGATTCTTTAGTGTCTAAATGAAAACTTTGTAATATACTTTATATTTTCATTGCGTTTATGAGCACTACAGTCTCTGAACAAGTAGCACAAGTTTAACGGAAAGAATGAAGGCATAGTTACTGTTTTGACTTTTCAGTCTATATTATTGTCTTCTGTGTATGAGATTAGTGACTTTATGTCATTGCGTACATGATCAGACGTATCACAGTATATAGTACATTTAAATTGAATAAGACGTGTTGAAATAGGCCTAGTAAGTGCACATACTTGATGCTTGCACTAGGTATGAAATATGTCATTGATTTGAAACATGCTGGCTCTGGAACGTTTATGAACTATGATCCACTTTGCGAGTGTTGTTAAACTCATCACGGTGTTCCTCGCAGAAACCACCTCGTGTTGTTACATATTAGCAATGTTGGGGAGTAACTAGTTACATGTAACAGAATTGCGTTTAATTACAAAATTGTTTAAAATAACACATTTGCATTTAATTTAAAAATAAAAGTAACCTATCAAACAAATGGAGCAGCTGTCTCTAGCAGCCGTTAAATTGGCTGCTAGAGACAGGCTCCAAATCTGGAGTCAAATCTGGATCTCCCCAATGTTAAAATGCCCAACTTTACAGCAGAAGATATGTTTACAGCGTGGTACAAAAAGTGGTTTTGGTCGAAATAGCCAGTTTTGTCCTGTGAGTTTTTATAAGTCATCCGTTTAAATTATTTTAAGCCTTAAAGTTATGCATAATTAAGGGCGTGGTCACTTGAGTGACAGTTGGACTACCACTGTTCTCGCTAATAGCTGTTTGTCTGCTGTTAGTTCCACCCCCATCCCGCCGCTTTGCCCATTTTTGGTTATCCAGAGGTGTGTTCGACATCGGCTGCGGCTGGATGGATGCGATCGGCGAGAGTAGCTGAGTGCAGGCGGGGAGGAGCTGAAAAAGGAGACGTGAAGTCGGACACACTCTGCTTCCCGTGGTGACGCTTGCGCTGCGTTTGCAAACTTTAACACAGCTGAAGTCAAATAAATGCAATATTTCTCAAATACACAGATGTTTCAAATTACATTTTCATTCAACACTTTATGTACTGCTTAATAAAGCGTCTATTTGGACAAGATTCATGTTTAACATATAAACCTAAACTATCAATGAAGTGTTGTCAACAGTTTTTAATCAGTTTTAGTTTGATAACCATGACAATCTAACATCACGACTACATGAAAAGAGGTTTTACTATTATAAATAAATTATTTGTGAGCATTAGCGTAACGTAAGGTTTTAGAATAAACAGGAAACGCACGTGATCGCTGTCATGCGGTGAATCGGCCAATCATGGATCAGCTGTGTCGTCATCAGAGCTCGAGCAGCCTCCTGCAGTCCCCCTTGAGAATCTGCAGCGGTTGCATCAGCCGCCTAACTCTCGAATCGCTCTCGCGGTACTTTGTTGACATACGTCACAGTCACGTGCTGTCGGCGCTGTCTCAAGTCGGACAACATTTCTAACCGGCATGCACTGCTTCAAGTCAGCTGCCGATCGGTCTGCGCATCGTTGGGTGAAGTCGAACAAGCCTCGGGAGTGACAAGCGGCTGCCAAGATAGTGACGGATGGCCCACTTTGGGCTTCAGAAATGCTCTTCAGAAGCCTATGGGTAATGTCATGGACACTACATCCATTGTTTTATACAGTCTATGGACAGGACAGCTGATTTAGGGGTTGCCTATACACATATAAAACAGAACAAGAAAAACATTTATTTACTACAGTAAAATGATCTAGAATTGCGTTTTCTATTAAATATAACTAAATATAACTATCTCTGTTTTTTTAAGAGGTTACATGTTTGAAAATGATTAACATTTAGTAACCTTAAAACTGCATATTAACCTAAATATTGTTACAGAATACAGAAATATTTTCTTTGTTGTTAGTCAAACTGAGGAATCATACACTTGCGCTTTTGTCTGCCTGAAGGAAAACAGTGCAAAGCTGAAGAGGCAGAGCACAATATTTTGAAGAATGTTGCTCAAAATATTCCAACTGCTTTTATCTATACAATGAATGGAAATTGTAGGGACATTTTTAAATATCTTTGTGCTTAACAGTAGAAAAAAAAATTCCACCACGAAGGCCGGGTCAACATTCTTTAAATTTTGTCATGGTGAAGCAAGATGTGCACATCACTGCGTCCCAGATTACGAAATGTCCAAAGTCACCCTGATTCATCCTATAACAATTATAATCCCTTTCAAGGAAATCTCAAAAACTGCTTCCAAAAATTGTATCTATTTATTATTATTTTTCATGCTCGAATAGCGGTAAAAATAAATCGTATTTTCCAGGCTAGACCAGCCAAGTCCTTAGTGCGAGTCTCAGGTTGGAACCGGAGCTTCTAATTGCAGCTGCAGTGATGGAATAATTTTACCATCAACAATTGTCTCTTGTTTAGAGGGCATGACATATATGCTATATAACCGCAAGCACGCAAGCTCTTTCTCGTGAGTGGATGATCTGAACTCACCAATTAACAAGTAGGCTGCATTTTAGCCATCTCCATTTGAGATGTTCTGCTTAAAGTGTCATTCAGTCTACACTTTAGACTTGTCTGTGTTCTGTCAGGACGGTCAGGACTCACGAGCTGCTTCGCTGAACTGCTGTGCTGTGTGCTATGAGCTGAGAGCGGCTGAAATAAGCCGAGCAGAGCTCATTAATATTCATTACTCTTCCAAATAAGGCAAAAACAGAGCATTACATCCTGGGGACAATTTCTAGGGTTGTAAATGGACCTGTAAAACTGTGTCTGGACAATTTTTGCCCTTTAGCCACATACCCTCAATGTAGATAGCACAGAACAATTTAACATATTGTTTCAACTCATTCTACGGCACCTTTAAAGAGTGCAAAATTAGGTGCAATCAAACTCAGTTTTTGTGTTTTGTGCTGATTAAGTGTTCTGTAGTGTAAAGTGCAGTTCTTCCTTCCCCTGCAAAGAGAGGGATGTTTAGCCAACTTAGCTGGGTGATCCACACTCACTTAGGGGAAGTCAATCACTCTAAGAAAAGTGACACAGAGGTTAGTCACGGACCCGGTAAGAGACCAAAATGCCAGAGGCACCCAGTTGTCGAGTATTTTTACTCTCTACTCAAGTAAATTTTTAAGTATCAGTGTTTTTCTTTGGAAAACTTTTACTTCACTACATTCCAAAGCATAACATATAATGTCATACATTTTACTGCACTACATTTCATAAATACAAGTTTTTTTTTTACTTTTAAAGGAACAATCCACTTTTTTTTAAAAATAGGCTCATTTTCCATATCCCTTAGACCGAATCCATGTCAGACCATTTTTTCCTTGAATTGTGACTGTTCTCTGACTCACAAGTTTGAATCTGCTCTCCTCTTCCCTTCTGCCCCAGTCTGTTCAGTCACATTTCAAAAGCTCATCTTCAGTGTAACTGTTATTCTGATTCAAATAGATACGGTCTCTCACAAACGTCTCCATGGTTACATCGCACGCTCTCTTGAGCAAGCAGATCGTCACGCTGGTTATGTTGACAGAAGAAGGCGCTGTGCAGTCTAAAAAAATAGAAACGTTTCGTTTTTTCGTTGGTCTTAGTACATGATGTAACTATAGAGGAGTCAAGTTTAAATAGGAAAAATATTGAAAGTCTTTGGTCATTTTTTTGATCACTGATGCTAATGGACCTATATGAGTCAATGATGTATGCTAAGCTATGCTAAAAGTGCTACCGCCAGATACAGAGATCGGCTGAATGGATTCAAAAAGGGTAAAACTCAACAGTTTAACTCTAAGGGACTTGGAAAATGAGCCTTTTTCAAAAAAAGTGGAGTGTTCCTTTAATACTTAATTACATTAAATAATAAATATGTAGTACTTTCTTACTTGTAAAACTTACTTTTACTTGAGTATACATTTAAAAAAAAATGTAATTAAGTATTAAATCAATGATATTCAATATGAAATGTATTGCAGTAAGAATTACAATATTATGTTTTGGAATGTTGTGAAGTACACAAAGTAAACGTCCAAAGAAGAACACTGATAAAGTACATATACTTAGAAAAAAAAAATTACTTGAAAAATAAATATAATTCAATACTGCCCTCTTCTGTTCTTATGCTTATGCTGTGTTCCAGGCAGGTTTTCCAGTCCGTAAGTTACAACTTCAAGCCACGACTCACAACTTTGTAGCGTTTCAGGCAAAGTCAAGCAAAACTGCCTGAGCGCGAGGAATTGTGGTTGCTAGATTTAAACAAAGCAAGGTGGACCATGGGAGTAAATTGATCTAGTACGCTTTCACGGGTGGGAAGTCACGGGTTTGAATTCCATTCCAGTGCACTTTCCTGGGTAGAAGGTTGGAAAAACACGGGTTAAAGGCTACAACATACTCCGCAAGAACAGAGAAAAAGATTCTTGCTCCCAGGGCTGCGAGAACAAAATGACGTAATTTTGTTCTCGTAGCCCTGGTTCTTGCAGCTTGTTCTTGAGACGACCGTCTGAGCAGAACGTCTTTCTTGAGGGTGTCCACTATTGTGTGATTGGTCAGAAATTTAAAGTGGGCGTGGTTGATGCAGAGAAACGCAGATGTTCGGCACCTGCTTTTCTCGTGAAGTATGGAACGTACTGACCAGAGCAAACTTTGTGCTTGTTATTGCCATCTAAAGAAAACAAAGAGTATGCAGAGTATGTTCCAAGCTTTAGGGTTGACAGTAACGCAGCATTATATTTCCCTCTGAGTGATTTGCGTCATGGTCGTCACCTGGGATTGCCAGGTGTTGCCATGATTAGCGTCTCATCACAATATCTATAATCTTTTATTATAATTTCGTTAGAAATCATTCAATACTGGCTAAGAAAGTTTAGTTGATACACTGTACAAAAAGAAAAGTTGACATAACTTAAAATTGTAAGGCAACTTGATGCACAGCGTTTTTGAGTTCACTCAACTTTTACACAAAGTAGGTCACTCAACTCCATTAACTGAGTAAGGTTTAAGATCTTTTGTGCAGCTGACTGAGTTTTTATTGTTTTTATTTTATTTTGTGTTGAATTTTTATTTTATTTTCTTTGTCACCATCATGGTGATTAGGGTTTTCTTTAGTTGGGCAGTTTGATGACTTTTTAATGATATGTTTCTCTGGCTGCTGAATAACCCTAGTGAAAAAAAAGTATGCTAAGTACTTGCGGCCAGACTCATTTTCAGTATACTTGAAGTGTGTTAATGATTTTGACACAACTAATTTTGTACTAAGTATATTTAAGTTGTAATTAAATTGTGTTAAAGCACAACTTTAAGTGTATTTAGTATACTTTTGTGTGCTAAATTGGAACAACTTTAAGTATACTTAGTACACTTTAAGTATAGTGACTAATTACGTGCTTAGTGATATTAAATGTGCTTTATTTGTATTATAAGTATATTTTATTTGTATTATAAGTATACTTTATTTATGTTATAGTACACTTTATTTGTATTATAAGTACACTTTGTGGTATAGTATACTTTATTTGTATTATAGGTATACTTTATTTGTGTTATAGTATACTTTATTTATGTTTTAAGTAAATTACAAATTAATTTACCAGTATCTTCAGAACACACAAGCAATATACTATGAATATAATATATATTTTATTTACATTGACTTATTCAAATGACTAAAAATATACACTTTGTAGTCAATAACAATACAATGTGTTATTACACATAAGTACACATTGTACAATATACTTTGAATTACATGTCACACAATACAGTATTTTAATGTGCTACCTTACATTTTAATGAATTACTTACTGACTTACTTTCACAACGTTGAATGCATTTGTTTTCAAGGACATTACAATAAATTAAATCAAATCTAACACACATAACTAATGAAGAGACATTTCATTAAACAAGCCCAACGGTTTTTATAAATGGTTTCACATGGTTTCAGCAAAGCTAAACAAAATGAACTTACTATGTTTTTCATTAAATTAACACTGGAAGATGTTGGAAAACATATCATTGAACTAATTCCACTGACCATCTCTATACATAAATATAAATTACACATTATATTACATTTTCTGATGAGCTCCTCAGTACACTTGCGTCTGATGACCGCTTACACATCATCAGGGACAGTTGACAGCAAACACTTGTGAAGAACGCAATCTGTTTACAGAATATACGAGAAAAGGTCAGGTGCATGTTCATTCAACTTTTTATTTACGTTTAGTGACATTAAATATTACTTATCTCAAAACAGCAGAACTTTTTCCGGTTCTTTTCGGGATCGCGTAATGTTAGGCCATTTTATTCCAAAACAGTTTATCGTCACCATCAAGGTCGGGCAGCGATGTGACGTAATTAAACTGGTACAAAGAATGAGCAATGTACTTTCCGCTCTCAAGTGTTTTATTAAATAAATAACGTAAAGCAACATTGTACTTCACCTGCAAGGCTCCAAACCTCCCGCGAGTGAGCCAGTGTCAGCGTCAGCGAGTACCTTCAGCAGCTCTGCCTCTGATTGGTGGCAGGCATTGAGCAACGCAATCTGATTGGTCACAGACCAATTGATGAGACATTTGAATTCCGATAAGAAACTATTTAACTCATATTTTCTTGCGTTGTATTTTAAGTAGAGGTGTGCGATACCGCTAGATTTGGTATCGATCCGATACCAAGTAAATACAGGGCCAGTATCGGCGATACCGATACCAATATCGATACTTTTTAATAATTAGGGGGATGCATCTTCAACCTAAATCTAAATGAATTTTCATGATTTTTAATTTGTTTTTGTGATTTGCAATTTGGGTTATTAATCAGTACTACAAAAGCTTTTGTTCAGAAACAACTTTTGGTTACTTTTGTTTTATTTAAATAAACAAAGTTACAAAATGATTACTTCACAAATATAAAAAATGTAAAAACAAATTCTCTTTTCAAGTAGCATGTTAACAAAAAATGTCTCTCCTCTTTAGTGCAATTCTTTTTTTAGGATTTTTTCTTAAATAAACAAAGTCACAAAGTTTTACTTCACAATAAATATAAAAAATGTACAACAAATTCTCCTTGTAATACGATATAATGCTGAAAATTAAAATGCGCGGCTGAGCGGCGCGCGCGCCTGACTGCCGGTGGTAGCGCTAGTGGTGAGTCACGTGACGGTACAAAACAGGAGAGGGGGAGGAGAGCAGTGTCGAGCACGAGCAGCACTCTCTTGAGAGCTTCCTCTGCTCTGTGACAGCAGCAGCATTTTGACAAACACGGCCAGCTCGCAAAACGAGAGAAACTGAAACTTAAGTATCGATATTTTCACGTTGGTATCGATCAATACCGATACCAACGTTGGTATCGATATTATCGATATTAGTATCGATCTGCCCACCTCTAATTTTAAGTGTGCTGTTGGTTTAATATAGATGTGTGTGTACGATTGTAACACGATACTTCTTTGTCAGTGTAAACTTATTAAACTTTACACTTAAATCACAACTAAAGTAGGGCTTATAGCATACACTGCATATATTTAAAAATGGGCTTTTAGTGCATATAATAATTTATTTATATAAAAAAAATTTATTATCACTTATTTATTCATGCTTAAGCTTGAACAGTTAAGCATGAATAAATAACCTTAAACATTTTTAACTTTATATACAGCTTAATGTTATTATATAGGCTATTTTTAAAATATGCTTTTAGTGCATTGTTAACAATGACAATTTTGAGCATAAGTTTAAAATATACAAAAAATATATTAATGTTCAAATACGTACACTTTACTTTACAAAAGTACACTGAACTTTCATTTAAAGTATATTTTTCTAAAATATATTTTTAGAAAATATACGAAAATACAATTATTTTAAAGTGTGTTAAAAGTTGTATTGTGAAAATATGATGCTAATATATTTGTTATATATTTAGAAATGATACATTTTTTATAAGTATATTTCTAATATACTATCGGAAAAGAGAATATATTTGAAATACAAT
This sequence comes from Pseudorasbora parva, assembly GCF_024679245.1. Lineage (NCBI taxonomy): Eukaryota > Metazoa > Chordata > Actinopteri > Cypriniformes > Gobionidae > Pseudorasbora > Pseudorasbora parva. Next base: position 52,977,721 of record NC_090174.1, on the reverse strand, counting down.
AAAGTATAATTTTTTTTCACCAGGGAAGATTTGAAGAGTTTAATAAGAGTTTATGCACTGAGTTCAATGAGAGCAATATACTATTAACTATAATATACTATATTAACTTTGTTTTATTGTGATTGTAGAAAAGATCCAGCATGGTTTTAATCAGAAAATCTGAATAAGGTTTAAAACCAATTGTACATTAAAGGGTTACTTCAGCGATTAGCATATGGCTTTGTATCAGTAGAAACCCTGGAGTATATTCAAATGATTGTGCTTTCCCCCCTCATATCCCCCTGAGACAAGAGATTTATGATTTTTTTTTCTGGAAAAATTCCTCCTATGATGCAAATTGACGATATTTGCATCATAGGAGGAATGTTTGCCCAAAGGCTAAAGACTACAGCCAGCAGAGGGAGCCATTTCCGCATGTTTTGAACCCGCGTATGGGGGATGGAGATCACACTCAGAGCTCAGCTCGCAGCTCCAGGCACTCATTTAAACAGAGCTATGGTGAGCAATGCAAGTCTTTTAACTTCTCAAATTCATTTCTATGAAAGTTAAGCTTGCAAAGGCATGAACTGAAAAGCGCCAGACTGAACTTGAGTTGTGAGTGTATGCCACGAGTGTAGTCGCGATTACCTCAGCTCTCATCACGAGAGCTCATCAGCTCATTTATCTGACTCCTGCAGTTAGTGCTCAGTGCTGTGATACTCGCGCGGTGACTCACTCATTATATTGAACAGACACGTTCAGTTTTTAATTGTAGTGTCTTCTCCAACTCAGTCACAGTAATCCAGTAGGCGCCTTTGGGAATGGCCTCACAGGGCAGCGAAGCATTCTGGGAATTGTAGTCTTTCATCCCCATGAGACAAAATACATTTTCTGTCTTTTCTCAGTCTAGAAGGCACCAAATTCAAAAATAATTTCACATTTCTACTACATAGATTACCCAGTTTAAAAACAGATTCATCTTCCCAGCGCTGAAGTACCCCTTTAAGCACTTTGACCTCCTTTGAGATTTACTCCCACAGACATCAAGAGTCAGCCAATGAATCTCAACAATGGTGACATACTTCATGCTGCAATGCATGCTGGCAGCCGTGGATGAGTTTTGAATGATGCACCCAGAATGCATTGTAAACTTGTTGCAACTTGTATGCTTGTTAACTTGCAATTACAAATCGAATTTACAATTAATACTAAGTTGGTCCAACAATTGTTGAACCAACTTCTTTTCACTGGTTAAGACAACTTTTTTTTGCATTTAATTGTCCAGTAAACTAAAACATAATCATTAGCCTAACTTTTTGTCAGTTGGATATTTTCTTTTACAGTGTATAAGGTTTAATGAAATAAAACTAGTTGGTTTTTAAATTTCTAATTGCTTTTTGAGGCCAGCGTGAGAGTAATGTGTATAAGAGCCCATTCTAACACTGAGACTATTCTAACACTAACGTGCCCATTCAATTTAGACTTACATAAGCAACATGTTGTCTGCAGTAGTTGTGGAGCTTATTATACATGAAGGTAAAAATTCCACCAGGATTCAGATTCTTTTTAGATTGATCAATGCACACACACACTTTCTTCATATCCTCATAATTACACACTTGTCTTGCGTTCAAGAGTTCTGAAACGTCTTGTGCAAATGAAAAGAGTTTCCGTCCTCTTAAGGGTCCTCTTTTCTTCTCCATTGGTATGACAATCCATTCTGAACCTCGCTGAAGTTCTGTTTGTCCTTGCACGTGTTGGGGACAAAAGCAGGTGAAACGAGGGGTTGGTGTTGAAATTGGCATGTAATTGGAAAGATGTTGAGTTCAGCCCCAAACAGAAAATACATTCATTGAAATAATTACTTTTTCAACATTGTAGGCCTATTGATTAGTGTTCTTAACCTCTTATGTTACAATAGGATGAATTAACTAGGTTTCTTTGAATATCTGTTTTTTTCTGACAAAAATGGTCAACAATAGCTTTAACCTCCCACTTCTGATCATATCTCATGTATATCTTAGTATTTTTTTTTTTTTTTGCATTGATCCTTTAAAAGTTTTTTTTTTCTCCAGGGGAACCCTCATTTAAACCAAACACTCGTCCACTGTAAAACATGTCAGGCCTCTTTTCTTGTGACACATTTACATTTTTCAGTGGGCCAAATTGAATTTCTGTGAATTTATACAATTTAATTCACAGAAATTCAATTTTGTCAACTAAAAAAATTAGATTAATTTAAAAATTTAATTAGTCACGAGATAATTTTCATTTAGAGACCTGATTTTTTTTTTACAGTGTTGTAAAGATAAATAAATATTATTCATTGTAAATTAATATCATTTATATCATCACATATTACTAAATTAATTATCAGGATATGGGTTTCACTGAATTAAAATAGCTTTTTTTTTTGTTTGTTGTAGAAGGAGACAGTTAAGAGTTGATTCACAGATCTAAATCAAACACACCAACGGCAATGCTATGTTTGGTCTTTAAGTTTAAACCAGAATGGCATCTATCTCTGTCTTAGCGTGATAATTATATACTTATCATAGCACTGTGTACTGTTACAGAAAGGACAGGACAGGACCTTGAGACAAGTTTTACTCCACAATGCAGATACTATACGACTATGTGTGTGACTATATGTATATATATATATGTTCATTTCTTCAAGTCTTTCCATAAATAAATAAACAAATAAACCAATAAATAAATACATTCTTACTGACTCAAACATTTTAACGGTAGTACAATGTTGCAAAAGCTTTCCATTTCAGATAAAAACTGTTCTTTTGAACTTTCTATTCATCAAAGAACCCTGCATTTCTTTTTTACACGGCTGTTTTAAACCTTGATAATAATGATAAATGTTTCATGAACAGCAAATCATCATATTAGATTTGCTTTTGAATGGCAGTGTAAATATATTTTTGATATTCATGCTCTTAAGTATCAGACACATGTTTTTTTTATGGGAACCTTTAGCTCCATTAAACCCTCTAGGGAAAAATAAGTTGTTTTGTTTACTGTGTATATGTGATCTCGTGACTGATTTTGTCCCCCTGTGTCAAATGTCATATTTTAGAAACAGTCTTATGGAATAAGTTGTGCTGTGCCTCAGTATATGTGCTCTGTTCATGCTGTTCACCAGGGTGAATTCAGAACATAGAATCGAAACATTATTGAGCTAGAATAGTAAAAAAAAAACTACTTCCATTCTGAATCATTAAACATGCTGCTGAGAACTAAGAAGAATGTTGCCTAAAAGATGCTCTTTCTTCATCTAATATAATAGCTTTCGAAACCTTCTCTTATGAAGTCAACATCTGACCTTTGAGTGAAATCTAGTACAGGACATTCCAGCTTCCCTTTCTTGTAAAAGATTCTCAAGCTGGTATCAGGGCTGTACGAATTAGCTGATGGTCTCAGGTTACTATTGGCCTTCAAAGAAAAGCTGGCCTTTGTGATTGGCAGTGTCAGATCTAAAGTCCTAAAGCAGTCTTGTGTGTGTATGTGTGTATAAATGTGTGTATATATATATATATATATATATATATATATATATATATATATATATATATATATATATATATATATATATATATATATATATATATATATATATATATATACACACATACACACAGATCAACAGATCAGACATAACATTATGACCACTGACAGGTGAGGTGAATAACGCTGATTATTACATGGCTCTGTGAAATACTTGATTCTGATTGGTCAATCGCGCATTCCAGCGGTATGTAATAGATAACAACTGCTCATACGGGTAATACGAGTTATCTTGACCGGTACTACTTCTATGCTTAACGCTGGCGCCATCTTGTGGCTTAAACAGCCGTAGGTTACAATTGAAGACTTTAAAGGGGTACTTCAGTGCTGGGAAGATGAATCTGTATTTAAACTGGGTCATCAATGCAGTAGAAATGTGAAATTATTTTTGAATTTGTTGCCTTCTAGACTGAGAAAAGACAGAAAATGTATTTTTGTCCCATGGGGATGAAAGACTACAATTCCCAGAATGCTTTGCTGCCCTATGAGGCCATTCCCAAAGCCACTAACTGGATTACTGTGACTGAGTTAGAGAACAGACACTACAATTAAAAACTGAACGTGTCTGTTCAATATAATGAGTGATTCACCGCGCGAGTATAACAGCACTGAGCACTAACTGCAGGAGTGATGAGTGCTGAGGTAATTGAGACGTGAGTTCACAACGCGAGTTCCGTTTGGCGCGTTTCAGTTTATGCCTTTGCAAGCTGAGAATTTAAAAGACTTGCATTGCTCACCATAGCTCCGTTTAAATGAGTGCCTGGAGCTGCGAGCTGAGCTGTGAGTGTGATCTCTCCATCCCCCATGCGCGGGTTCAAAACATGCGGAAATGGCTCCCTCTGCTGGCTGTAGTCTTTAGCCTCTGGCCAAACATTCCTCCTATGATGCAAATATCGTCAATTTGCATCATAGGAGGAATTTTTCCAGAAATAAAATGCATAAATCTCTCGTCTCAGGGGGATATGAGGGGGGAAAGCACAATCATTTGAATATACTCCAAGGTTTCTACTGATACAATAGATATTTTTCTTACACAAACGCATCGATTCGAATCAGAAGGCTCTATTAACCCATCGTTGTGTGGAGCACGTTATTTGACGGACAGCTGCATTTTTTAAGGACTTCAAACACAACTACAACTACTGCTTGGATTAACGTTAGCCTGGACTTTTTAAATATAACTCCGATTGTATTTGTCTGAAAGAAGAATGTCATATACACCTATGATAAATTGAGGGTGAGTAAATCATAGGCTTGGTTTCATTTTTGGGTGAACTAACCCTTTCAGCATTCATTTTCAACATTTAGCAAGGGCATAAGGCAAATCTTCAGCATTAGATAAAGGCTTAAAGCAGGTTGGAACTGTTTTCCTTCGCGGAAGCTTTGCGTAAGAGCTAATAAAATATTTAATCTCGAGACAATATTTTGTGTCTAATAATTATTTATTTGAGACTAGTAGCCGTGCAATAAGCGGGTGTGGTGTGGCAAGCAGCGGGGCGAGGGCCCGCGAGAGCGGGCCGGTGATTAATGTCAACGAGTGCCAGCTGCGTGGCACACCGGTCTCGTCTCGCGGCCATGTGACGGGAGCATAAAAGGAGGAACATGGCAGCGGAAGAGGAGAGAGGACCAGGCCTGGAATTTTATGTTATGTTTTGTTTATGTGTTTGTGGGCAGTCGTCCGTGAGGGGCTGCCCACGTTTTATTTTGTGTGTGTTTGCGGGCAGTCGTCCGTGAGGGGCTGTCCGCGGTTTTACTTTCGTTTTGTTTATTTATTTTGAGTTAATAAATGTTTGAAACGTTCGCCGGTTCCCGCCTCCTTCCTTCCCATCTACAAACCGTATTACAGCGGGTTAATGTACACCCAGCCGGTTGTTATCGCAGAATAAACCCCGAAAGAGTGATCAGGACCCCGACGCAAAGCTTATCTCATCATGGCACCTGTTAGTGGGTGGGATATATAAGGCAGCAAGTGGACATTTTGTCAATGTTTGTCTAATAAAAATTGATGTGTTAGAAGCAGGAAAAAATTGGGCAAACTTAAGGATTTTAGTTTGACGAGGGCCAACAAATTGTGATGGCTAGACGACAGGGTCAGAGCGTCTCCAAAACTGCAGCTCTCGTTTGGTGTTCATGGTCTGCAGTGGTCAGTATCTATCAAAAGTGCTCCAAGGAAGGAACAGTGGTGAACCAGCGACTGGGTCATGGGTGGCCAGGGCTTATTGATGCACGTTGGGAGTGAAGGCTGGCCTATGTGATCCGATCAAACAGACGAGCTACTGTAGCTCAAATTGCTCAAGAAGTTAATGCTGGTTCTGATAGAAAGGTGCCAGAATACACAGCGCATCGCAGTTTGTTGCGTATGTCAGGGCGCTCTAGTTATTCTTATTCCATGCTTGCAGAATATGGAGAGTTTATGTCATGCTGTATAGTACAGTAGTTTGCCATTGTGATCATACCTCATGTCATGTAGTATAAGTATAATCTGTAGTATAATTTGTGTGAGAATCAATCAATCAATCAATCAATCAATCAATGTATTAGTGATAGTTATGTAATTTTTTTAACTAACAATAAAAATAGTATAATTATGAGTAAACCATAGAAGCAAATTATGTATTTAATTAAATATTTTAATATATATATATATATATATATGTGGGGTATATATATATATATATGTGGGGTATATATATATTAAAGGAATATATATTCCTTTATAAGGAAAATATGAGAATGTAGTGAATTTTCACCTTTCATTTGGTTTTCTCAGGTGGATAAATATCTGTATCACATGCGACTGTCCGATGAGAACCTGATGGATGTCTCCAGGCGCTTCAGGAAGGAGATGGATAAAGGACTAGGCAGAGACACTAACCCAACGGCAGCCGTCAAGATGCTCCCCACATTCGTCCGCTCCACACCTGACGGCACAGGTGATGACAATATCATTTTGACATGTACAGATAGACATTTAAGTTTAGCTTTTTGCAATCCCAAAACGTGTCATTAAGGACACTTAAAATGCACTTAGAAATGTAGTATGAATTCAGGTAAAATAGGCCACTTTTAGTCCGATTTTCAAAAAGTGCCCCAATTCAGCTCAGTTCAGCTGAATACATTGAATATCAATGCATTTGAAAAGGAAAAATATGAAGCCAAACAAACATGTAATGCAAGAGTTTTTTTTACTTTATTTTTATTTTTAACTAACTGACCTCAAGGTCATTTTTATTTTAATGAAGTCTGTTCTCCTCAAGTTCACATAGGTCTCTCAGCAGAGTAACCACAGGTTTACACTACCTTTCAAAATATTAGAGATGTTTTAAATATTTTAAATATTTTTTTCTTTTGATCACCAAGGTTGCATTTTTTTCAGTAATTCAGTAAAATGGTTATATTGTGAAATATTTTTTCAATGTAAAATAACTGTTTTCTATTTTAAAAATATATTACATTTTTAACAGCCATTACACCAGTCTTCAGTGTCACATGATCCTTTAGAAAACATTATATGTCGATTTGCTGCTCAAATTTCTTATTTTCAATATTGAAAACAGTATTGCAGTTTAATATTTTTGTCGAAACAAAATCTTAAATTAAATGCATCCTTTCAGAATAAAATATTAAAGGCACAATATGTAAGATTTTTAGATTAAAATATCCAAATAGCTAGAATAATGTTATATATTTTCTTGACTTACCCAAATGATTCCGATAATAAATGTCCTTATGTGGCCTGTTGATGTCATATCCACGTTACCCTTGATTTCTGGAGAAACCATGGAAACACTAAAGATACTTTAATATAGTATGTATTTTATTAGACAGGTGAGCAACTATTTAGATATAGATATACTGTTAGATATACTGTACATTTATCACAAAAAAAAAAAAATGTTTATACAGCACAAGACGGTAAGTCTTATTGTTTCAATTGCTTGTTTTCTTGATTCACAGTGTGTTTACCATGCCCTAGAGACAACAGACTGTTTGGACTGTTTTGTCTAGAGACTGTTTTGTCTAGTGGCTAACATAGCATGATCAGAGAGAGCTTTCTCTATAATAAAAATATATAAAATTAATTTAACCTCATTTAGCAACAGTTATTTAGTAATCCTTTTTATTATGATATTCTTATATCGATCTAGATATAAGTGCAGATATAAGTCTCTTATACCAGCCACTGAGCGAATGCACACAGTAAACATAACTTTCAACTCACTCAAATGTATTTAGTATGAATCGTCCAACTGCAATGCTAAGCATAAGCAAAATAAAAGCTGAGAGACGTTAATAAAACTTGAATACAGTAGCTCATTCCTGAACATGATTCTTTTCCATCGCCTGTGAAGACAACAACTCACACTCATTGATGCAACCTCGTTCAAGTTACCTCTAAAGGTGAAACTTACATACTGTGCCTTTAACTTCTTTCTATAAAATCTTATTGACTCTGAACTTTTGAACAGTTGTGTCATTCAAAGCAAAGTTCATTGTTACCAAATTGCATTGTTATAATTTCAAACTTTCTTTTTGTGAAATGTTTTGCTTAAAATGTTGTGATATGTAATATAATAACATTTATGTTTTGGAAGTGTGGCTTAAAAGGTTAGTTCCTCCCAAAATTAAATTGATGTCATGAATGGCTCACCCATGTTGTTCCACACCCGTAAGACCTCCGTTCATCTTCAGAACACAGTTTAAGATATTTTATATTTAGTCCTAGAGCGTATGCAAGTGTATGCACACTATACTGTCCATATCCAGAAAGGGAATAAAAACATCATCAAAGTAGTCCATATGTGACATCAGTTAGTTCATTAGAATATCTTGAAGCATCGGAAATACATTTTGGTCCAAAAAGAACAATTTTCATGCATTTTAGCAGTGAATGTTTGGCCGTGAGCGGTGAGCAGCGGCACAGCGAACCAATCACTGTGCAGGCATGAGGAACGTGCATGTCACTCCAGCAACCAACTTGTGTTTACTGTGTGCTACCGTTCTCTTAATACACCATGGGCTACTATCCTTCACTATCGCACATCGCGATGTCGATGTTAAAACCGAATATCGTTCAGCCCTATTTTTATTCCCTTTCTGGATATGGACAGTATAGTGGGCATACACTTGCATACGCTCTAGGACTAAATATAAAATATCTTAAACTGTGTTCTGAGGATAAACGGAGGTCTTACGGGTGTTATAATGAGGAAAGGAAACAAACAAACAATTTTTTTTATATATTGTGAATGAAAAGCATCCATATCCTGTGGGACTCTGTTGACATCAGGTTCCATGTGGGTCAAGTCATGGGTGGAGGTATATTGTTGTCTTTAGCTTGATCCAAATAGCAAGCATCCTGTGGAACACACATTGCTATGTCCTGGAAGTGGTTCCCTTTTGTTGTGAGATGAGATGAAGAAATGACTGATCCAGATCTCCAGGTGTGTTATTATCGCCGGTCACTGTTGGAGTGTTTCTGTCACAGTGACTGACACCAACCCAATGCTGTCACTGGCATCTGAGAGTGTTTGACTGTGCACGTGGGATGAGACAATGTCTCAAGTGGCGTGTGAAAAGAATAACTGTTGTCAGGTTCATAGAAAGAATGCCTGCACACAGAAAAGTAGTCGTGGGTGCGAGCCACAAAAGGGTGCTGGGAAATGTTGCCAAGGGAACGATACTGATCTGTGAGATCAAGGTGGATTTGTGTCCAAATGGATGTTTGCCATCCCTCCTTATTCAGGGACTCTCATGTCATGATTCAGTGGTTCCTGTTTGCAACACCTTTTGCTTTCTCTTGAAGAGATACTTTTCTTGTTGACATGGATTTAAACAACTTCCTTCTTGCATAACATTTTGATTGCAAAGACTATGTTTATCGTTTCATTTTGAAGGGAAACCTTAGTGTCGGGTGCATAAAGCCTGACGTAATAGTGATGTTGTACATTAAGGCAAAAGGTCACGCCTGAGCTGGCAGACATCGTCCTGACTTTACATTTAGAGTTCAATAAATTATTTCTGAAAGACCTTTTTAGGTGTTTTAAGCATAGAAAAGCATGCAGCGACTAGTTCAGAAGAGGTTATATTGTGAGAAATCCCCATTTCCCTTCGTCTTTGGAAATAAAAAGTGCTGAAAATTCAAATTACTGTGAGCTTTCAAAAATGTGAAATTCCTTCAATTTCTCTCTCAAAAAAGTACAAAAGTGTACCTTAAAAGTACATAGAGGTACAAAATATTACTCTTAAGGGTAGGGTACCCTAGTGATGGCCACTTGTACTTTAAAAGGTACAATTCTGTACTTTTTAAGTTCGGTCCTTGAGAGTTGATGTCCTGTAGAATTTAGCTCCAACCCTACTAAGCCACCACAGTATAAAACTCAGGGCTCCCAGCATGAATTCTAGCATTAAGTATGTTACCATTGTTCAAACACCATAGATTCATATGCTGGTCTATGTGAAGTTTTATTAACTCATTTCAGAAGGAGCACGCCCAGATAATTAAACCCCAACTAAACAATGGAGCATGTCAGGTAATGTAACCTAATTAAGTCCAAGTGAAGCACATCCAGATAATTAAACCCAATTAAACACACGTGGAGCATCCTAAGCTAATTAATTTAATCAACAACAGGAGGAGTGTGTGTGTGTGTATATTTTTATATATATATATATATATATATGTATGTATGTATGTATGTATGTATGTATGTATGTATGTATGTATGTATGTATGTATGTATGTATGTATGTATGTATGTATGTATGTATGTATGTATGTATGTATGTATGTATGTATGTATGTATGTATGTATGTATGTATGTATGTATGTATGTATATAAAAATATACCCGTAGTTGGAGAAAGTGAGAGCAGTCAGACGCAAAGGATGCAGCAGCAAACATTAATAGGGAAAGAAAAGGGTTGACATTAACATTAATATTCTAAACCAAAAGTGCAGTTACTGCCTATAAGCTACCATATAACTTTTATTAGACTCCAGAAAGAAAAGTGCGTTTTTTCACTGAGCACATTCTCTGGTTACTTTCATGTTACTTTTCAATTTCATACGTTCATACTTTCCTGAACAAGCACTCTCTGAACAAGATACTGGCAGTTCTGCGGATCTCTTAAAGGGGCCGCACTATATTCCTACTCGTGTAATATGGACCTCCTCCGGGTATGGTGTGGTTCTGGTGCGCTCACTGGTACACATGACCAATTCTTCATACGAACTGTGCCCTGCTCTATATTAAACTGCCAGTGTAAAAACTCCCTTTATATTCTTAAAATGAGAGAAATCACTACTTACTCTTAATTTTTAAGTTTAGGCTTAAGAGACATGAACAATTTCTTAGATAAACATCTATGACTTTTGATACGTCTAGTCTTCATGCTGTATTGATTATTATTGAATAAGTATGGTTTCACTAATAATAAATCTACATTTGCATAAAGCAAGCATATTTGTCCATACCCATGTTGATTAGAGTTAAAAAACTTAATTTAAACTAAATTTAAGATACATTTACAATTGCTAAAAATGTGTGATTTAAATTGTCATTAATCGTGAGTTAACTCTCGACCGTCAACCGATGCTCATTAATCGATTATTAACCGTTAACTGGTAAGATTATAATATTGAATTGGCTTCACATAAAAATACAATTGATGAGTGTCTGTGACCCGTTAAAAAGACTTTTTTCATGTGTTTATTTTATTGTGCAAACAGCAGAATACAGAACAGCTCAACAACAGAACCTAGATTCACACTAGAGCCCTGCATTTATGCCCGAGCCCGATGGGACCCGACTTTTCTACGCCCCTATAGGGCCAGGCTTCGGGACAATTTTCACGTCATACCTAAACGCGGGCCGGGCTTCGGGCCTTTTTTAGGCTTCTCCTTCGTTTTATATTTATTTTATTAATTAAAAGAAACAATGAGATGTGCTGTGCTGCTGGAAACAAAATGAGACCATAATAGATTAACTTACTTGACTGTCAAGACATGGCTCACACACAGAGTCCAGGAGCAGTGCGCGTTTCTTCAGCAGCTGCTAGAGTTATGGCCTTTTTACAGCGGGTTCCTTCATTCATTTTCTCTGACCAGATCTGATAGCGAAATGACCAGGAGTAGGCCTTAATGCCTTCATTGATTCTTTCGAGACGTATTTAATTCCGATTACTCAAACAAACCAATTCAGAAAATGGTCTGAAAGCATTTCGGACAAAACCGGAAAAGTGTAAATCTATCTGGTTGTTTAAATCACGTGTGGTTAAAAAATAAACATGTTTGAGAGCGTGTTATGTTGTAGTCAGATAGATGGTGCTACCTGATCACGCATCGCTGCAAATTAGTAAAGCAAGCCAACGCAAATGGCCGTAATTTAAGTCGAGTCTTAGATGCTCAAAAACAGGTAAAACTAATCATAAAATTTCACTGTTTGCAGACGACATCCTATTATTTGTACAAAATCCTGAAACATCACTTAAAGAAATAATTAAACTCATCAACGAATATTCTGCCATATCAGACTACTCCATAAACTCCAAATACTCCATAACTCCATACTCCAAATCAACAATTTTACCACTGAATATACAAACACAAGACAGGAGTATACGGAACACACCGTTCAAAATTAATAATATTACATACTTAGGAATAAACATATCCCAGAACCTCTCTGACTTGTTCAATGTCAATTTAATCACACTACTGAAAGCAATAGAAGATGATTTAACTACCTATGATTTAATAACCGCATCTATGAACATGATTTCTGCCCCAGTCCTATTTTCCACCGGCTGTAAAGTGAAGACCACTGCTGCGTCCCAATTCGCCTACTTATACTACGTCCTAAAAGTATGTACTCTTTTTGTGAAGAAAAGGTATATACTTTTGAGTGTGTAGCAGAAAAGTATGCAAGCTTTGGGACAGACTACTTCGCCATCTTTAAAGGACTCTGTCGCTTAGTTACGTGCATCCCGTCACCGTTTAACTGCCGGTTATTGTAGTTTTTTAACGCTTTTTGTCTTTGTTTGTAGTTCTAATCGAATCCTCGTCCAACTCGCAATGGGTTGTGGGCAATATCAGCCGTTAGAGTGCCCATCGATCCATACTATGAATTCGGACCGGAAATAGTAAACCATCTTTGGAATACTCTTTTCAACATACTACGATTTGGGACATACTAATTCTATTTTCGAATACTATTTAGGATGGATAGTATGCGAATTGGGACGCAGGGCACATGTCCCAAGAGACTGCGTTCAAACTTGGCGTCATCAAACTACGCATTTGTTTTGAATAGCCCTCCAGTGGACGGAAAGTTGCATAGTGCACTTTTAAATGATTATCTATACATGTAAAGCTGCATATTAAAACTACTTTTTGTTGTTGGTGATGGTGGTAGTAGGAATATGGATATTCATCACTTCTATCATGAATCACATTTAAGAAGACATTATGTATACATTTTGGGTAGCCTTCTTGAATTTTTAAAATATAAATGTATGTATTTGGGCTGCTGTTCTGGTGCTGTTGGTGGGCGCAGCTGACATGTCCTGCTGGCAGGTTCATCATTACAGACTCGGTGGTTGGCTAGGGTCCTCTCCCTTTTGCCACCTCAACCTCCAAATCACTCCTCTCATGTAAATCATTTTTTTTATTGTCAATAACTGGGCTGAATGTGGTGTCTCTGGCTGGGGAGCTAACCGGTGCACACCAAGGTCCATACTACAGATTACAATTTTTTTTGTTTTTGTTATATCAGGCCACATCCAGACTAGGGGAGCCTGGTTTGGAGGTGCCTGTTATGGTGCCCCAGTGTATTTTATGAAGAAGGACTCAAGGGAGCACAGAGGTTCATTTGAGTTGTGTGTCGCTGGCGGCAGGGAGGGTCCCGGGTGGATCAGATGGAGGTGTCTGTGTCCAGGGGGGTCTGTTGGTGGTGCTCACTGGCAGCGCTAGAGCGGCTTCCAGACCTAGACCATAGTGTCCCTCCACAATAACTGGATTGCCTGGTCTAATCGGTTCATCACTATCATGATTTATATTACTTTGAATTACTAATGCTAACATTACATCTATTATTATTATTACTGTTATTATTATTATTGTCATGTGTATTATAGCTAATGCTATCACTACTAGCTATCACTACTCCTATTACTATTAGCTACTATCACTACTATTATTACTATTAGCTACAATCAATACTACTATTACAATTATTACTGTCACTACTACTGATACTTTTATCTATCACTACTATCACCATTACTGTTACTACTGTTACTGTTATCTGTTATCATTGTTTGTTATGAATACTAACTCAAGTATAAATGTATTACTATTACTATGAGCATCTCAAATTGTCCTTGTATACATGGACTGCATTTATATAGCGCTTTTAACAGACCCTATGGCCATCCAAAGCGCTTTACATATTGCCTCACATTCACCCATTCACACACCGACGGCGATGTCAGCCATGTAAGGCGCCATCCAGCTCGTCGGGAGCAGCTGGGGTTAGGTGTCTTGCTCATGGACACTTCGACACTTGGTCAGGTGGAACCGGGGATTGAACCACCAACCTTTTGGTTTGTAGACAACCTACATGAACCACTGAGCCACTGCCGCCCCAATACATCTATACGTGGATATGTGGTTTTCCTCTCTTTGTTATTGTTTTGTTTTTCTATCCACTATACGTGTATGTATGTCTATGATCACTTGCATTGTATAAACTACTATAATTTGTTAATTTGTTTATTACTCAGTACCTATTTGTGCAAATACACTGTAAAAATATTACTATAAAATACAGTGTAACCCTTTATTCAAAAAATACTTTGTTTTGATCTTTTGACATTGTCAAAACTTGGACTATTTGTAAAATATTAATGAAAAATATTCTCAAAACATGACTGCTTTGTTCTTGTAATGTTGTCTGTATTCTTGAAATCTGTTCAAAATTTACATTCAATTTGTTTGTAGAAACGGGTGACTTTCTTGCCCTGGACTTGGGAGGAACCAATTTCCGGGTTTTGCTTGTCAGGGTGTCCACTAATGGGAAGCAGAAGGTGGAGATGGAGAACCAGATCTATGCCATTCCCGAGAACATCATGAGAGGCAGTGGCACTGAGGTGAGGAGTGTGAACGCAAGCCTGTTTTAGTCATTTAGCAGACGCTTTTATCCAAAGCGACTTACAAAAAGGGGAGAGCAATAGAAGCAACAAAACAAACAAGGCCAACAACCTGCAAGAGCTGTGAGAATTCTCAGTTAATCGAGCACAGTACACAAACTTTTTTTTTTTGTTGAGACAAACAAACAGAACATTTAACTGGATAGTTAAGTGCTAGTCTTTATTGTGTGCATTTGGAAAAGATGAGTCTTAAGATGTTTTTTGAAAATGGCTACAGACTCAGCAGCACGAATTGAGATCGGCAGGTCATTCCACCAGATGGCAACGGTCCAGGAAAATGACCGTGAGAGCGATTTCATGCCCCTTTGGGATGGAACCACGAGGCTCTGTTCACTCGCAGAACGCAAGCTTCTTTTTCAAGCAAGTTTTATTCTTGCTGTTGCTTGTCTTCTGTTTTTGAGTCTTTCTTACTCTGGGTCTAGCTTTGCTAAGCACATATTCATGTTTAAAAACCTGTCTGTGAAAATTCTTATGAAGGTAGTTCTTATCTTGAGTCGTAATTGGGTGGATACATTTAAATGGATAAATCACCTAAAAATTTTAATTCTGTAATTTACAGACCCTTATTTTTTCCAAACCTATACAACTTTATATCTCCATGGAACATAAGAGATTTTAAGAGTAGACAAAATTTTGACAGTAAAAGTCGATGGTTACCAAAACTAACAAATTTCTTTTGGGTGAACTATCCCTGTTCTACAGTAACAACTATGGTTCCCTTTCAGTCGGTCACGTTCGACGTACGTCAGAACTGAACCGACGAATTGGGATCCCAATTCGTCGGTTCAGTTCTGACGTAGTGTTGTCAAAAATATCCATATTTCGATATGTATCGATACTGGAATATCTGAAACGATACGATTCTCAGTTTTTACAGTATAGATATCAGCTGCGCTCTCCTCTCTGACCGTCAGCGGGTTGACACACACCAGCATATTCTCACTCAGCCCGGTTAACCTCTGAGCACGGCGAACGCACGTTCTGCTGGACTTTTTCCTCATGACAGTGTGTTAGTGTTAGTTTGTGATCGGTCTGAATTTCGCGCGGGATTGCACATAAATTAATTCTACTAATCCCCGCAGATTTCGTGCTCACATCTGAAGCGCACACACACATAGCCATGCGTCCGTTAGTCTTAAAGGGACCGCAGTCATTTGTTATTCAAACTACAAAAAGACAAACGATCAACTGCTCTTCACTGATCAACTTGTGTAACTTTAATAGTTTCATCTATACGCTATTGAATTTTTTTACAAAGAACATTATCAAATGTTGTTTTAAATGTAATTACTATGCATTTTTTTTATTCAGTTACTTATCTGAATGTTAGACCTACCTGAAAAAATAAAGCAGTCTATTTAATTTGTATCTTCTATTCTATTGCATTTATTTGTGCTATTGTTTGTAATATGTTTATTTGTTCTTATTTTATTACTGTTTAGTCGTCTTTTTAAATTCAATTTACCGTTTGAAATCAAGCTTTCTTGTGCTGTGTGTAAGCTATTGCAACACAATTACCCCATTGTAAAAAATACATTGAGATAGCAAAAATTTGTGAGATAATTTTAATAGTAATTGATCAATAATTGTTCAAATCAAAACGATGCCCAACCCTAAGGAACATGCTGGCCACATGAATTTTTTGTAAAAAATAACAATGAATAATAACAAGTTCTGTTGTCATATTAAGCATCTTATCTTATCTTATCTTTTTTTTTTTTTTTTTTTTTACTGTGGTATCGATTTAGTATCGATATATCGATATTTTAGTCTGGTATCGTATCGAAGTCATAATTTTGGTATCGTGACAACACTATTCTGACGTACGTTTTTATCATATACATGTTCTGGTAAGGGTTCTACATAACTTTTCTGAAGCTCAAACAGCAGAGCATGGCACTAGCAATGCAAGTGTCATGGGTTTAATTCCCATGGAAAACAGGAAATGATAAAAACGTGAATGTGTATCTTGAATGCAATGTAATTCGCTTTAGATAAAAACATTTGCCCAATGCATTAATGTCATGTAAATAACAATCGGCCAACCACACATATAGTCTAGAGGCCTAGGACTAATTTACAGTATGTAGTCAGCTTTCATTAACATTAGAGTAAGAGTAAGAACATTTATTGTGCATATGCACCTGAAAGTTTTTAACATCTAAGAACAAAGTAAATGAGACCCACTGTATCTGCACATAAGCATTTAGCCAATTACCCACAACGCACAAGCGATCTGTTTTTATCTCTGGGCCTGTATGTAAAAACACACCATCTGTCTGCCTGAAATGACCAGTTTCAGCAAAGGCCAAATGAATGTGCATGATGTTACTATTTTAAAACATGTAATGCATATTTTTTCTTCTACACTTGTTAGACAATTAAACACATTTCATATAATTAAATCCTAAATATAAAACAGATGTATCCGTTTGTTTTATATCTTATATTTTTTCCTACAAATAAGCTTGGTTCCATAAAATAATGCAGTCAGTTGCATATTACTGGTTTAGTAAACAATTTAAAGCAGTTTGAGATACTACAACAAAACTTATATACTTATATACTTATATACAAAACTATATCATAATAATCGTATACACTGGCAAAAAAAAAAAAAAAAAAATCGTATACACTGAAAGAAAAAAAAGCTAATACTAAATAAATAAAACGTTGTGCTGAATAAAAATACAAGAAAGTGCCTCTTAGGTGGCTGGGAACTGAAACATAATACCAAACAAATTTCTTCCCTCATACTTCACCCTTGCTTCTACGTGTTAGTTTGGCTAGTGTATGTGTTCACTGTTTGAACTTCAATCATTGCAATTTGGCCACAAGAGTCCTTTATAAGAGTGCATGACCAGGAGGTGGAAGGTACATTTGGAACCCAGCTGGCAGATGATGATGAGTTGCACCTGGTTCCTCACATCCCATGGCAATATGGCTTTGTAATTTCAATATGGAATCTACGTCCCGGGGAGACTGCACAATGTATTGATTGTATGTCCCCCAGTGGATTTCTACATAGGAACTTTTCACTTTAAAAAGCGTCTCTGATGCTTGTTTCCACTTTAGTTAAATTCAAAAAGCTTTTTATTTCAAAACAGTCATACCGTGCTTATGATTGTAGCTAGTCTCCAAGAAATGTCATACTTAAAAGATGAAAATATCGACACCTTTGGACTAACTTGCACTTGGTTCTTGTACATAGACTTGGTCCACCTAGTTTGCTATTGAACATAGTGGGCTATATTTATACATTTTGGCATTTAAATCAGTCTTAAAATGAATCCTGTCTTTTCTTTTTTTTTCTCCAGCTCTTCGATCATATAGCAGAATCCTTGGCCGATTTCCTTGAAAAATTGGGCATCAAAGAGAAGAAGCTGCCTCTAGGCTTTACCTTTTCATTTCCTTGCCAGCAGACCAAACTAGATGAGGTGAGATAAGCGAGGAAAAATATTTAAAGGGGGAAGAAAACACTAAAATGTTCAGTTTTTAAGTGAGAGTGCCATGTTTCTATGGTTGCCCTTTTTTCTGTACAGAGTTTTCTGGTATCATGGACCAAAGGTTTTAAGGCGAGTGGAGTGGAGGGGAGAGATGTTGTGGGTCTTTTGAGAAAAGCCATCAAGAAGAGAGGGGTGAGTATAACGAGCCAGTGTGTCATGATTTTACGTGCTAAAGCCATTGAATAGGCCCTGTCCCAAATGGAACACACTTAATTTGCACTTACTTACAAGGGCCACTGCGTGATTGTGAGGTCCACATGGCCGTCTGGTGTCTCATTTGTCATTTTAGGTGTCTTGTGCGCGCCCCCTTTGAGGTTAATATAAGCCCCTTTCACACTGCACGTCGGACCCACAATATTCCCAGAACATTGCTGGGTCGCCTTCTGCGTGAAAGAAACCACGTCCCCGAATTGATTACCGAATTTAACCCGGGTCGGGGACCTAGTAACATTGCGGTATTTGACCCGGGACGAGCGCTGTGTGAACAAAAGCCAAAACTAATGCCGCAACGTGTACGTACTTATCGTGTGACTCCTAGAGCTTGTTTTTTCAATAATACAACCCTGCAGTGCCAGAAGAGCTAGTCAGTGTTTTAAACGCAGAGAGTGTTCGTTTACAAAAGAAACTAAAAGTAAACAAGCAGAAATGTGCGCAAACTGGACACAAGTCGAGATCACGGAGCTCCTTACTATCCGCGCTGAAGCTAAGATCGCTCGCCATTATACGTCACATCCGGATGTCACGTGTCAACTCGATCCGGGACCGTTACGGGTTGTGTGTGAAAGCGCACATATTACGGTATTTCACTGGCAGTGTGAATAGGCCAAATCTAGCGGCCCGGGAACAAATGCCGCGTCGCATTATCTGTGTATTTGCCGGAATCGCAGTGTGAAAGGGGCTTATGTGTCCTCCATGCACACTTTTGCTGCATCCGCACTGAAGCGAACTCCGCAGAATTTTTATTCCCGACAGTCAAAGCAGCGTTACATTGCGACAGTGCGGACACGTGGGAAGACTGCAAGTGTTTATGGTACCATTGGGGACTGGCCCATAGTCTTTCTTGTTCAGTCCCACAAATGCTTAAAATGTCTGTAAGGCAATATGTGACCCTGGACCACAAAACCAGTCATGAGTCACATGGGTATATTTGTGGTAATAGCCAAAAATACATTGTAGGGGATAAAATGATCAATTTTTCTTTTACGCCAAAAACTATTAGGATATTAATAAAGATCATGTTCCATGAAGGTATTTTATAAATGCACTCCTGTAAATATTTAAAAAAAGTGGGTGGGTCCTCTCTCTCTGAAAATGTTTACTGGAGTATATTTAATTTACATTAAAGAACAAATATACTGTGTTGTTTACTAAACGACTTCATTTGGACAACTGTTAAAGGAAGTGTATGTAAGGATGTGGCCGAAACTGGTACTTCAATCACTTTCAAATGACTGTAGAGCGGTGTATCCCCTCTCCCCCTCACCCCTGACTAGAGGTTGCCAGATTGGCTGCAGGATCAGCAGGTACGTTTGTAGCTGCAGCTGTTGTAACTAGAGCAGATCTGGCAACCCTGATGCAGAAACACTACTGACTTCATGATTGGTCGATAGGTGTAGGGTGGAGCTTCAGGCCAAAACACAACATGTCAACATAAACAACAACTACTGCTGTCAGTGATATAAGTATTTGAAATTAACATGACTTCTTAATGTCTAGCGACATATCAGGGCCATTTTATGATTCATTGAAATACATTTCTTACATACAGTTCCTTTAAAGGCGATTTTCTCAATATTTAGATTTTTCTAAATTCCAGATTTTCAAATGGTTGTATCTTGGTCAAATATTGTCCTATCCTAACAAACTGTACATGAATGGAAACTTAAAGCTTATTTATTCAGCTTTCAAATGGTGTATAAATAAAATAAAAAAACCTTATGATTGTAGTCCAGGCTCACATACATATAACTGTGCTTCTGCTTTTAATTTAAAAATGTTTTATCAACTGAATCCATTGGCAGATGTGAATACACATTAGTAGCATATACACTACCATTCGACTTCCAAAAAGTTTGGGGTCAGTATGAAACTTTTTTTTAATAATATTCAGCAAAGATGTATTAAGTTCATCAAAAGTGACAGATTTTCTTTTACACTGAAAGTTTTTACTGTTTCAAATAAATGTTCTTTTTAAAAAATCGAACGTTCTCAGGCATAAAATCAGCATATTAAACTCATTTCTGAAGGATCATGTGACACTTAAGACTTGAATAATGGTGCTGAAAAGTCAGCTTTGCATCCCAGGAATCAAATTCCTTTTAAAAAGTATTACAATTCAGCTGTAAAATATATTTTAAATACTTTTTAATGAATTTTAATACTATTTCTACTGTGTTGGCTGTCAGGGCTCTGTTACAGTGAGAGAGCAGGGAGGTGATAGTTTATTAACAAAAGGCACAGCCCAAGATAGGTGAGGCAGAACACAGTTCAAACTGTGGCAGGGTGCACATCAGGAGAACAGGCTGTTTAGGGATGAGCCAGCTCCAGTTGCCCAAGGCAACAGTGGAGATAAGGCAGTGGCTCAGGGAACCAGAGACCTGGCACGAGGAGATGAACGAGTCGACTGCCAGGTCAGGCAAGTGAGGGACCAGGCAGGACACAGGAAAGAAGAGCCAAATAAAAACGGGCAAAACTATAACCAGAGGAAATAAATTGAACGAGAAATATTATTGGATTTAGAAAAGGAAAGAAAAGACAAAAGAAATAACTAACTTGGAAACAAGAAGTCAACATCATTTATTTCTATAAGTAAATGTCTGGAACTAAAAATAAATGAAATAAAACAAGACTGCAGGAAATGAAAGAGAATAATATATAAACTGATAGCAACAAAATTTAAATCAAACCAGACTGAAATTTGACTGGGAGAAAAAAAACAACAACAAAAAAATTGAAACTAATGAAATAAACAAGGACTAGATAGGGGGGTGTGATAACGGCAAACAAGGAGAAGGGATGAGAGGAGCACATGAGCAACACAAACAAACAGAAACATGAAACAAAGACAAAATTCAACTCACATAAGCCCCTTTCTCACTGCACGTCGGACCTGCAATATTCCTGGAATATATTCCTGGAATTCCTTCTGTGTGAAAGCAACCACGTCCCCGAATTGATTACCGAATTCGACCCGGGTCAGGGACCTAGTAATATTGCGGTATTCGACCCGGGACGAGCGCTGTGTGAACAAAAGCCGAAACAAATGCCGCAACGTGTACGTAGTTATCGTGCGACTCCTAGAGCTTGTTTTTTCAATAATACAACCCTGCAGTGCCAGAAGAGCTAGTCGGTGTTTTAAACGCAGAGAGTGTTCGTTTACAAAAGAAACTAAAATTAAACAAGCAGAAATGTGCGCAAACTGGACACAAGTCACACATCCTTGCTGAATAAAATTATTGATTTATTTCAAAGAAAAGAAGGAAAAAAAAAAGATTGACCCCAAATTACTGACCAGTAGTATATATTGTTTTTATAAAAGATTTCTATTTTTACATTTGGTTTTTTTTTTTTTTTTTTTTTACTTTTTATTCATCAAAGTATTATTAAAAAAGTATCACAGGTTATGCAAAAATATTAAGCAGCAGAACTGTTTCCAACTTTGAAAATGAATCATCATATTAGAATGATTTCTGAAGGATCATGATCACTGAAGACTGGAGGAATGATGCTGAAAATTCAGTGTTGCATCACATAAATGGTCATTTAAAGTATAATAAATTGAAAACCAATTATGTTAAATTGTAATAATATATCACAATATTACATTGTTTCTGTATTTTTGATCAAATAAATGCAGGCTTGATGAGCAGAAGAAACTTCTTTCAAAAACATTACAAATAGTATTGTGTGTCCACACATTTGGCCTGTACTGTATTTGTATAGCGCTTTCCCCATTACATGTGGTTTCATCTACATCTAAAATGCATACATCTACATTACAATTAAGAGTAATCTGTTATCAGAGGTGACTGTGTCTAAGTTCAGGCCTCCAGACTTTGAGAGCAGTGGCATCAGTGCCACTAAGTTCTACAGATGGTGGCGCTAGAGGAAATGTATCATCAAGTTATTTTAATAATACATTGTTTTGCAGTATTATAAATGCAGTTACTGATAATATTACATGTTGTACATTTATTGGGAATTTAACAGTGAAGCACTGAGCTGAGAAAATGATCTTTTATTAACAACAGCCAAAAACACATTTTTATCCACGAGCCATACTTTTTTTCCCATATATTAGGAAAGGGGAGGGGAAATGGCTAATAAGTCAAATAAGTGCTCCTCTGACGCCAACTACTGTTAAAGTGGTCATTTCATTTTTTTTCATGTTTGCCACAAAGAGTTTGTTTCCCTATACCTTTAAACTTTTAGTTTTACAAATAACCACATTAAAGGAACACTCCACTTTTTTGAAAATAGGCTCATTTTACAAGTCCCTTAGAGTTAAACAGTTGAGCTTTACTGTTTTTGAATCCATTCAACCGATCTCTGTATCTGGCCGTAGCACTTTTAGCATAGATTAGCATACGTCATTGAATCGGCTTGGACCATAAGCATCGCACTCAAAAAAATGACCAAAGGCTTTTTTCAAAACTTTTCCTATTTAAAACTTAACTCTTCTGTGGTTACATATTTTACTAAGACCAACGAAAAATTAAAAGTTGGGAAATTGTTTTTAGGCCAATATAGCTAGGAACTATTTTCTAATTCCTGCTTAGAAACTTTGCGGGCGTTTTGGTTGCAGGCGGAATGATATTGCACAGCGCCTG